>NW_010330735.1:165999-179173 GCF_000700745.2 Antrostomus carolinensis
GGGCTGAAAATTTTTTGGGGAAAAATGTTTGACAAACAAAAGCAAATGATTGATTTTAATAGCAATAAATAATAATAAGATACATAAACAATAAAATGTAGTTCAGCATCATTTTTGTTTTGAGCAGGACACTAGTGGCCATCTCGGATGGACAATCTGACCAGTGTGTGCCATCAGTGCAGATGATGCTACCTGTTTTCTATACTGTATTCAACAAGGGAAAAGTGCCTTTTAGAAATAAATGCTGCTATTCTGAATTCTGCAAACTGTCAGCCTCTGCTAGCTATCTCTAAGTAATTATCACAGTCCCACAGAGAACACATGGAATTTGTGGTGCAGCAGAAAATTGTGAGATAAGATGATGATGGGCACTTGATTCGATAGACTAACCTGTATAGAGTTTCTAAGAGAAGGGTCAAACAGCTGTTTCTTTATAGATTGTCATATGACATCAAGTGCTGTAGCAATAACTTTTACATTTTTATCCTTTACTTTTCATAGTTCTGCTTACAGAAAATTCCAGAAAAACAAAACCCAACTGTTTCTCACTGGCTAGACATTCATTGTAAATCCTTATTGCACAGTGAGATGTTGTAATAATAATTATTCACCATGAGATTTTTTTTTCCCCCCTCATCTGTTTTTTAGTTTTCTGTATTAGATTCAACTGCGATATTACATGTCACAAGTGACTGAATTCACTGGTAATTTACCTCTGAAAGCAGGATAAATGGGAGTTATAAATGAACTGAACAATGACATTGTTAAAGGAAGGAACAAAATATTTTATAGCATCATTTGTTGGAGATGAAAATTCTGGAACAGAAAGCATTACACTGTAAATTAAAAAACTATTATCAAGGTGGGAACTGATACAAAATGAAGTAATTTGGTGTGGGGTTTTTTTTCTGTAGAGAAAGTAATTTGAAACATATGATTTGAAGACAGCTATTAAGCAATTTCACTTACATTACAGAATGTCCCATCTTCAACTCAGAACCCAAATTCATTTACTTCAAATTTCAACGTAATAGAAAATAGTGATTAAAGGAAGGTAGTATGTGCTAATGTACGGTCATTAAGATTTAAGAAAATTGAAGTAGATGTCTACAGATTAGATAAGAGTTCTATTTAATAAGATATTTTTTTACATTTATTTTTACTGTGACAATTCAACAGCTATGTCAGAGCTATGCAGTCTGTATGAAGGCAGAAATGCACAGGTGAATCTACAGATTCGAGTTTCACCTAAATGATATTCAGGTTTGATCTGTCATCAAACAGTGTACAATGAAACTTAAAAAAACTCCTGAAGTTGCTGACTATTAATGACCCTCATTTCTGAGGGTCTCTATACAACAAAAGCTCAGGTACATTAATATTCCTCAGGAAAACTTTTCAATTTAAAGGTTTTTACATCAGTATATTTCTAAATAAGATAGTTGGACCATACTAATATTTTCCTTACTTGCTAGTATATTCTGTCATAGTGCATTGACCTTCTGCTGTCTCAGGTCAGACCTCCACTGGAGACTTTAATAATCTTTATTGGTGAGAGTGTTTGGATCCCCATGAGGCTAGTTTTGAGATCAGCATTTATAAGGAAAGACTGTTGAAAGAGGTTGAATATAAAATATAAAATATAAAATGAAAATAATAATCTTTTCATCAAACCAACATTCTTGTGAGTATGAATAAATAGTGGCTGAACATTATTCTACAGCTCATTAAGAGAAGGGAAAAACTGGTGAATGAAAGAATTTGAGAGTTCTGAACCGTAGACTGTGCAATTTACTATTTCATCTACTTTTCAAATCTAGATGGAAAGGAAATTAGATAATAACTGGGAATAGTTCTTTCTATATTGGGACTTCCTGCCAATGTTGCAAAGAGTGCAGTCATACAAATAATACTGTATGTATTGTTTTTAATCTATTCTGTATGGAACTTCACTTTAAACAGATTCTTCTCTTCAAAACATTTAAATAATATTCGGAGTGTTAATCCAGGTCCCTGATTAGGAAGAACCTTTTCTTTCCAAAGTGGTTGGCCACCACTGAAAAGAGTCTGGCCCCATCCTCTTGACACCTGCCCTTTAGATATTTATAAACTTGCAGATATCATGGTAGGGGTCTGCTATAGACCACCCAACCAAGATGAGGAGGTAGGTGAAATATTCTACAAGCAGTTAGGGGATGTGTCGTGATCACAGGCCCTCATTCTTGTGAGGGACTTCAACTTGCCAGATGTCTGCTGTAAATACAACATAGCAGAGAGGAGGCAATCTCAGAGCTTCCTGAAGTGTGTGGAAGACAACTTCCTGACACAGCTGGTGAGGAAACTGACCAGGGAAGGTGCCCCACTGGACCTGCTGCTCACTAACAGAGAAGGACTGGTGGGTGAAGTGGTAGTTTCAGCTAGGACTGAAATGTGAGATTTGTTACTGGAAGCACAGGCCCTGACGTACAAAGCAGAGGAGCAATTCCATTTAGTTTTGCTAAAACATAACTTCTGATAAGACCTCCAAGTAAAATAGTATTTGAAGACAGTATTTGTTCAGAGTAAAAATAGTACTGCTCTGTATGTGTCGAGTTCCTGTGATAAGCTACAAAAAGGCTTTTACTCTGTACTATGCTACGCCTATTTGCATTCACCATTTGTTTCTACAGGAATATAAGCTATGGTTCAAAATTCATTTGAATTGATACCATTCTATAAAAAAATTAAACATTTTTATGCAGAACATAGAAAAAGTAGGAAAGAAATATTTTGTGAAATTTTGTGTTTTAAGATTAGCTTAGAATTAATAAAATCATGGAATAGTTTGGGTTGGAAGGGACCTTTAAAGGTCACTTAGTCCAACCCCCCTGCAGTGATCAGGGACATCTTCAGCTGGATCGGGTCGCTCTGCAAAGAATTCTTTGCAGCTGGATTTTTTTCTCAAATGAATAATTGGCTCTATGATCTTTTCACATGAATCATAGCAGTTGCCATCTGGATACACTACTTCCATGAGCTTTTGATCTTGTCTGTGAATATTCTCAGCTTATCTTCGGTTCAGATGTCATACTGCCACTGAATATTTGGTTAAAAAAGTGATGTTTTAAGAGGGAATTTTTTTTCCCCCCCCTCTGTAATGTGATGGCCATTTCTGTTCAGATGTATCATCTCGGTTATGCTGTGCTTACAAACAGGACAGACAGTTTGAAGTTCACACTTACCAAATGCCTAATATTTTTCATTTTTTATTAATAAGAAAAAGACAGGAGCACAAAATAAGGTTGGTCTGTATTTGACAAAAATAAATATATTACAAGGTGTGTGTGTTCCATCATTTGGCTCCTTTTGCTTGTAGAGTTCTGGATTGCTGAGAGTTTGCAGAATACTTTTATCTCTTAGAATTGTTACAGCCAGTGATGGTCTCTGCTTTCCTAAATATTTCCTAGGTCCTGCTATAATTTTGTTTGTTTTTCTGGTCAACCTTTGTAAAATGGTTCAAGCAAACTAGCAGTCTCTCAAGAGTTCTATATTTGATGTTTCCGATTATCGTTTTGCTGCTTACATCTGACTTTTTAAAAGAATCAGACGCTGAAGCACATTCTTATATTTTTCTGCAAAACTCATTTTAACATTGAATAAATGAGTACAGAATTGAATACTGTAAATGTATTGAAAGACATACCTTCTCTTTGGCAATAACTATTGGTGTAAACCAAATGTGTATATATTACATAAACATAAGCCCCTAGAAGAAATAAATTATTGTTATACAGCAGTAACCGGAAGCAGAAGCTGCAATGAGTAACTGAAAGGTAACATCTGTTATCCGAGTAGGTTCTGAACCTGGAGGCTGGTCTGTTGCTTGGACAAAATAAAGCACTTCCACAAGAGAGAACCAGGATTGGTTTAGATTCACCCATTTTACTCTCTCAGTGGCACATTCAGGTCTTCAAGTGGAAAAGCGTGAAGAGTGTTTCATAACTCAAATCTAACAATTACCTCTATTATTACTTTTATTATTCCAGTAATCACTTATATATGTGAATATGCATTGCAATTATTTTTGTGATCATATTTGAGAGCACAGATTCATTATTCTCAAGATTATTGTAAAGGTATTCACCAGTTTGGAACAGTAGGAATGGATTAAATTGCCTATATGTTAAACAAGAATTATAAGATACTTTAGACAAATACGAATAATAAAATATGAAATAGAAATATTCCTTCCTACATGCTCTGAAAACTTAATTATGAAGTCTATAGTTATGACTTCTGTATTTTTTTTCCTCACTTTGCTATCAAATTGATACATGGTGCTAATAGCTGTAGAATATAATTCAGGAAAGTGCCTAAAAGCATTTCTACATTTAATGACACACTAAAGCATAATGCTATGCTGAAGTGAAATAAAAAACTTTTTATGCCTGCTATACAGGTTTTTCCTATGCATATTTGATAAGAAAGGTACCTTGAAAGTATATAATGTGAAATTCAGGACAAATTTTGGGGTTTTGCCTCTCTAAAACTCACTCAAATTCCTTAAGAACCTGGGTATCTACTAGTACTCAATGCCAAAGTATTTCTAATTACAATCCTGTTAATTACACAATATGAACAATAATGGAAAAACCTTGAAATCTGGACAAAAATATTTTAAAAAAAATTGTCTAACTTTTACATCTAGTTACTTCCTCAGTTAACCTGGGAAACGTATAATGGGATGCAATGAAGAAGTGCTTAAATAATCCAATATAGAAAAAGTTGCAATAAGGCACATAGAAACTTCATGGCAATTCAGTGTAGTCAGCTAAAAATGTGTGATCATTGCTGCTTCCTGGCTGAGGGACAGTGGCTTATCAAACCAGTATAATGTGCTTGCAGGTGAACATCTGGCTCTGCCCTTGGAACAGTTACCAGCTAAATGTCTCCTGGCCAGCAACAATTTATATGGCCGACTGATCGTCTGACAAAATAACAGGTAATTTCCTGTGTGGGAGAAACATCTCTCTCCAAAGGCACGTCTGCTCTTGGCTGGAGTGAGATAGGTAAATCAAAGAGCAAAATGTTTCTCCACTTAAAGATACATAAATAGAAAGGCAGAATTTGGAGGGAGTCGTCTGGTTCAGGCAAGACTCAAGAGAAAAAGAAAGTGTAGTGAGCACATTCCTGTGAAGATATTTATTTCTATCATGCAGCATAGGGAGCAGATGCTTTTTCAAGCTCAAACTCCTTCTTCATTTTCTATCACTAAGTAACTCAGTAACAGGAACAGCTGAAATATAATTTACTTTACAAATTAAATAATGGTTCCTTTTCTTGTAGCTCAATGCTTTTGTGTACTGAGATTTCAACTTTTGTGCCCAGTGAATGAAAACTCTGTCAGTATGAGTTATGACCCTTTGTAAACAAGGTTTGTCAAGACAGCTTATCTAAGTAATAGACAATATACAGCACAGAAGAGAGAGTACTGGTTTTACTGTGTTTTGAGGTATTCTTAAGAAGTGTACTATGCAGTATAACTCTTTCCATTCTGCTCACCATTGCGATCACTCCAGATCTCAATAACACCTCCAAAATCTTCAGTTTCATAAAATATTTCAGCCCTAAAAAATGACAGTACATGTTTAAGGTAAAGAAGAGAGAAACTAAGCTTTCTTTAATTTTTATAGAGCCACAATGTCAGTGAGTTTTGGGCAAGAAATGTAGATAGTCAAATCATGGTAGGTAGAAAAGCAAACTGATTCTGCAGCTAAGCTTGTTTGACCTGGGAAAGGTTTCTCTTAAAATCAGACCTAATAATTGTGTGGTCTTTAGCATACAATCCAACTCCAGTCAGGCAGTGAGAGAATTTGTTGCACAGCCTTAGCAGTTCTTTTTTACTCACTTAAAGCTTCTCATAGAAACACATAATTGTATAGTTTAAGCTTCCATGCTTGTGAAGAAAAGCTCAGTAATATAATATTAGGCCTAAAGATAAATGAGAAAGAAATCTTACCTGTGCTATTTTAAAAATTGGTCTCATGAAAAAAATATTAACAGTTTTGGAAAGCTTTGGGGAAGCTGACTTGTCACTTTTGACTGACAAATCTTAGAAACCTCTAACTACACATTTGTGACTTTTATTGCTGTAAATGTTCTGCACGTCGCACCAGTATAACAATGGAACATTTATTTACAGTTTAGTGCAGTAGGTGTAAGAAAAGAGAAAATCTTAATATCATAGGAATTTATTCAGGAGTTTTTTCAAGGAACTAAGTTTTTCACTAAAGGGCCCAGCTGTCTGGTCACTTGTGCTTAAGCCTCTTTTATATATTAACCAAGCAGACAAGTACTTTAGACATGTCCTTTAAAGTAGATTATGTCTCTTACTTGTAACTGTTTTCCTGTAAACCATGTTTGTAATAGACTCCAAGCTTTGCTTATCAAAATGTAGCACGAAGCAGACAATAATAAGGATGATTTTCAAAATGAATTGTCTACATTATAAGACTATATAGTACATGTAGGCCAACTTACTATAAACTGAAAGAAAATATACATCTATGTATCTGTGGAGTTCTAAGTAACCCACTATCCAGTTATTACATTGATAGGGTAGTGTGACTCCAAGAGAATTATTGCCTGCCTTCATCTGTTTTGAAGAAGGAAATTACGAAGGTAATTAAAAAAAAACTAATTAATTATAAATTCCTTCACAATTTTTATTGTGTTCTCAAATAAAAATGCCCCAGTGCCAATTTTTGTAATATAGAAAATATGTACATAAGTGCAAAACATAAGCAGAATTGAGTGCAGACAGTTAGACAAACAAATTTCAAATTGGTTATCAAAGGTTATCAAAAAGCCATTTTGATGTGAAATGATGATGGTGACTTATTTGGAGTGCTACTAGGTCAGCTGTCTTTAAGAGTATTCTTAGAGTTTTTAGAAATTAAATTATTTTAAATTTGTAATGATATTTAATTAACTGAATTGCAGACATGAAAATGAAGCAGCACATTATTTCCCAAACCCCCCACATTTTTCAGCTATTCAGAGTCTTAATGCTCATATAATGTGCTAAACTTGTTACCTTCATTTTATTATCTTGTAGAAACATTGAATTGGAACATCCAATCACAATCACTTTTCATTCAAATTGATCACAGCTTTGAAATTTGTGCTGTGAAAGTAATCACATCATAAGAAAGAAAGATAAAAAAATTAGGTCATTTGAATAAAAGGGAAATTATCATACAACTAGAACACATTCATATCTCTTCTTGCATACAGCCTTTCAGGCAAAGTTGCACATATAGCATTTTTGTATTCACTTGAATGTTTTAAGTTTTAATGAATTATGAATGATATTGTAGCTGCTATTGCCTTACCCAGCACTTTGAAAAATGTTTCTTATTACAGTGACCTGTAACAGTTCTCATTAGTTTGTCATTCTGAGTACTCTCTTGAAATTAGGAGTGTGACAGGGTTCAAATAAATATTAGCAATTCATAATAGAAAGTATTTGTTGCAATAGTGACATAAAGTAATATTTTCTAAGTGAATAATTTATTTCTGATAAAAGCATAGAAAGATAGCTTTTCTGAAAATAAAATTTCAAAAGTTATGATATTGCAAAACAGGGATCTAATAATAGAAACACTTGGGTCCAGTCAGACTTTGCCTATAGCAGCCCCTAGGAGGAGAGCAATAGAAAGAGAGTGATGTCAAATCAAAAGAAACTACACCCCTCATTCTGCGAGATGCTTTCTCTTCAGAGCTGGCACAAAGGAGAGCTACTCTCTACAGCCCCAGTTAAATCAAGAGTGAGATCCCAACAGCCTAGTCCTCCAGTAAAATGAGATGACAAGATAAAAGTGCAGAGCAATTTATATCTATCAAGATATGGTAAAAGGAGTAGCTTGACTCCTGGAGAGGTTTCAAAGCTTTACTTTTTGCTAATTTTACAACATGAAGAATAGACATAATTATAACCCCTTTATATTGCACTGTCTCACCGCCAGGCATCCTAGGTTGTGTGCACTATACTTCTGCAGGCTTGAGGGCACATGCTGTTGATGCTCTGAAAAATAGGTGCTAACTTTTAACAGGTCCCATCAAAATATTTAGTTTTTCTGTAGCAAGAAATTAGGTTAATGCTCTCAAACCTCGTATCTGCATATAATGAGAATGCCTATATACTTAAAAAAATATATATATAAAAAATTAAAGGTAGCCAGCTAAAAAGAAACCCCCCAACTGTAACTTGTTCTCTGGCAAGTGTAAAAGGGAGGGGCCAATCTAGCAAAATTTTTAATTTGCAAAAAACTTTCTTTCAGAGATTTTTCTGAGAAAACATTTTAAGGGTAAAAATCCTACACAGCAGAAGGAAGGTTCGCAATGAAGTTTTCCAGTTATTTGTTTATTCATTGACTAAGATTAATAGATCCTTTTCAACTCCTTTTTTTGTTAGTAAACTATCACTAGAAGCAGTGCTCCTATTTAGGAATGTAGATGCTTACTTTGGGGTCTTTTTTATGTACATAAAACAAACTGCTCTGATTTGCTAAACATTCCGGTTTAGGGTTGATCTCGAACAAAGTTTTATTTTTCCCAGAGAATTATAAAGGAAGTTTGAAGGCTAATCATTAATATTTTTCTACATTCTGATAAAACAGAGGCTTTGTACTTTTATTTCAGCTTAGTAAGGGTTCTTTAATATTAATGCAAATTTTGAGCACCACATGTTACACTGAGGATTTGGAATTAATCCAGGGAGAAGAATAAGAACTGTCAGTGAAAACATTACTTCTGAGGAAAGATCTGGAGAACTAGGTTTTGAGGAGGAAGAAAGCATGATAACAGTCATTGATAAACTAAAAGTTTATGATAACATTTATTGTAACATTATTTTTGACTACATTGTTTATAACATGATTTTATTGCACTTGCCTGAGAATGAATTTTTCAAGCAGTGAGGAAAATCAACAAGCCTCAGCGTATTTACAGCCCTTTTCTGAGTATTGATTGGAGGTTGTATATGAAGTGTTAGTACCAACCTGGGAAAAAAATAGCCAAACTGCTATTAAAAAGGGTAAGAGCTGAGTGAAATGCCCAGGAGGTGAGAGAAGAGAGAGGTGTACTCTTCCATGTCCTTTGACCGGCTCCTTTTCCCCTAAAGGTCCCTGCTGCCCACCTCCTAAGCAGTAAAACGTCTCCTCCAGGGCCAGGCTGGGTAGGAGTAACCTGCGGACATGACATTGCCTATTATTTGGGCAGAAATAATCTGAGGATAAAATGTACTAGTGCTCCAAGTATTCCCCATTGCATGCTTGCTGAGTTGTCCAGTAAACTGACTATCTAAAGGGAGGGGGAGATCTTCAATTAAGACATTAGGGACAGCTATCATGAAAGGTAAAGCTGAACTCCAGAACTCAATAGCTATAGCTTAAAATAATATTCCTCATACTGAAAAGTTAAGCAATTCATAAATTTCACACATATAAAGATGAGTGTATATATAAATGCATAATATTATAAGATGTTTTGTTTTATCCTGTTGAAGGAATCAGAATAATGAGTTTAAAACAGTTTGAACTACCTCTTCTACCTAAGAAGTCTTGACTGCTATATTTTGAAATTGATTAGGTCTTCAGAACATAATTTCCTGGTTGCAACAAAACTTAGTGGCATTCTCAAAATTCTCCTTCTACTGTATTTATTATTGTGTTTAATTTTAGCAGCTCTACTGTTAAGTTGTACTGCCAAATAAAATGGACTAGGAACCAGTCACTTGCTTTAGGACCAAGTAGTGTGGACGTACATACATCCAGCTGGCCTACAGCAGGTTTCTTTTATTGAATTGATCTGATTAGAATATGCTAAAACAGAGGTAAGGGCTGTGCTTAGTTTAGCAGTACTACTAATAAGAGACTCAGAATGTGGATTTTTTTTGCTGGCTGCGCTTTATTTAGTGGTGTCCATGTGGACTTAGTTACCCTTTACTTCCTGGCTTAGTCCATATATCTACCACTAATCACTTAAAGACTTCTCAGCTGTGTCTGCTTTTCCTTTCCACCAAATACAAACCCCTTTCTTTAAAAGAGCTCTGCCCAGAGCAGGACTATTTCTCAGAAAAGTGTATCATTTTGCTACAGTCAAAAAATAGTTGCAAGAAATTTTCACAGTCGGTTTGGGAGTCCAGTGTTTTTTTCATTTTTCTTGTTTTAGGTAGATTAACTTTGTGTCATTAAACAGGTTAATAAAATTCAGAAATTGAGAGGTAAGAATTTGTCCTATTGATGGGTAGTATTTACTCAATAGTTTAGATTAGGAAGTTTATCTGTCTGTTTTCCATTTCAAATTCTTACTATAAAAATATTTTACATGTACAGACCTTGGAAGTGCTTTGGGGTTATTACATTTTTTCCAAAACAGAAGCTTAATGGTATTATTCCATCCATCAGTGCTGCCAAAATACGCAAATTAAAAATCTTCCCACTTGTGTCCGGTGACAACACCAGCTCAAGACAATAAGAGTCGGACTGTAGAAATAAGCCCTACTGTCACCAGTATTTGAAGCAAGACTGTCATCAGTATTTGATTTTTTTTCCACTCTATACTGTCCCATTTCCCACATCAGAATACTGAGAATATTAAGGATATACTAATTATATGGAAAATACATCATGCCACATTGCCTTTGTGTAGTAAGCCTTTACTTCAAACTGTGTAAAAATTCTGCTCCTTTTTGATATGGCAGTACAGTGCATCTGTTGCACAGAAGAGCCATAGGCTTCTCTCTGTTTACTCCACACTGTCTACATAAACGGAGAAATCCTTGCAATGAGGGAACATGCTGAGATCTCACCCTGAACATATTTCCACTATATAAATCATGTGTAACTTGGCTTGTGTTTGAGTTCAGCCATCTACAGAATAACATCCTTTTATTTTTTCAGTTTTCCACTTCAAGAAATGAAATGACAAAGAGATCAAATGCACATGATTCGTAGCTTCCTCGTGTTCCTTCCTCTCAAATCCCAAAAGCCTTTTTTTCTTGCTTTCAGAACAAGAAGGAAATAGCTCTATTTTTCTTAATCCCTTATGTACCTAAAGTGGCCAAGAGTAATTTACCTGAAAAATTATGAATGGGCTATCTACATTAGAAAAGAAGGCTACAAAGATGTAAGGAGGGGTACCTTGCTTAATTTCCTGTTGAGGTCAGCTTTTTAGACACCTTTGTGGTGGCAGATGAAAATAATACTCCATTCTGAAAAATGTTTTACTTGTGCAGTAATGACAATTGCTTTTTACAGGTGCAGCCTGAGGACAGGTTAGCATCTATAATTCTGGAAACAGAAACTAGTTTTGCAGAATTGTTCTCACAATTAATAAATTATAACCTTCCTTTTATTGTCCTATATTTAATGGACTTTAGATGAAGTGTGCAGAAATCACCCTTGGTAAACTTAAACCACAGTCATAAGCTACATAGATCTGAAGCTGAAGTAAACCACCTTTTCCTAGTAGCTTTTTAGAAATAAAATAGGAAGTAAAACAGAAAAAAATGCTGTTCTGAGAAGAACATCTCTCATCTACAAGTGTAAATAAATGTCAGATCCCTGATAAACAGTCTGTGGCACGGATTTTCCACTAAACAGATGGTGAATAAGCATTCCTTAGCTGGAGACACTTTTGTTGAGCCTCATAGTAGAAATAAAATATTTCTTAATAAAATAAAAGATATAACATAATAAAAAGACAGAGGTATTCTTTCTGTTTAATAATGAGAAGACTTATTATTTTCAAAAAAACATTTGAAGAAACCTCTTAGTTGAATCTGTATGTTTTCTGTTGCATAGTGTTACTAGTGTTTTTTCTACTTCTCTGATATATGGCAGGATATCTGTTACCACAGATTGGTTATTCCTGTTTCTTCACTAATAAATTAAATTTCTATGTATTGTACATCCTTATCAGTAGGTGTATATGTGTGTAGGAGGGAATTAATTTCTTCCCCTACTGGATCTTTCTTCCCTTCTGGATCTTGCACTGTATTTACAAATGCGTTTGCTGAAAAGGGAACATAGGAGGTGTGAGGTCACAATGTATTAGAAAAAGACAAAGATACTTTTAGAAGTCGTTGTATAAGATCAAGATGCTAGTGGTCTCCAGCTGTTTGATATTGTTTCTTTGCTCAAAATTGTGGATCCTACAGCTGAAATAGCAGGAAAAAAAAAAAAAAAAGTGAGGATTCCCCAATGAAAAGTGAGGCAGCTTAATCCACCAAAAAATATTATTTAATGCTTTCCAACCCCATGTGTGAAAAAATTAGTAAGGCAATAGGAAATGTCACTTGTTGCTCTTCTAACAGGACAATTAAAGATGATCACAAGAAAAGCAAGTGTTTTAATTCAAGAGAGCTTGTTCTGTTTCTTTTTATGCCCAGATTTATGTGGTAATATTTCAGAGGAGATGAATGCATAACCAATTTTAAGCAACCAAATTATGAATTTCTAGGCCACTGACGTATAATTGTAGTTTGCTTTTTGAACATCGTTTGATCAAGGATTAACCTGTGTGACTGGAAATATATTTTCATTCTCTGAAGTGTAATCAATGGTCCTCAACTTTTTCTTCAAATCCGAAAACCTGTGCGAATTCCAAACAGTGCGTGGAAGTGCTGGTCAGAATTTGCATTCTATGAATTTGATAAATAAACATAAATCAGTAAGAATGCGTAAAATCAATTAACTAGACAAACCATGCATAGCACTCTAAAGATGTAATTCTAAGTGCTGCAAATGCTGTCATCAGCATCTCCAGTTATGTTTACCGAGATAAGGAAAGTTATTTATACATTTTAACATGCAAGGTATTTGCCAAAGAGTAAATTTAAGTTTCTACTGAAATTACTGAGAGAATTCTGGTTCATAATCACTCACATGTGTTTTGATTAGTGAGAAGTCCAACATGTCCTGGTACTAGTATCTACAGTAAAGCACAGTTCAAAGTTTCAAATGTAATTAAATAAATGTAATTAGGGAAACAAGTATGACATTAATTGAATTTTCTGTATGAGTTATCTGGTTTCCATAGATAGAAATAGTAAAATTGTCTGTTCAAAGAGCATTTTAAATTTTTGCATACATTCAATAGCAATAGCTATTCAAAACCTATACAAATGTAG
>NW_010330735.1:179206-197695 GCF_000700745.2 Antrostomus carolinensis
GCAGTAAATACTTCATTGTGGCTTTTTGGTTTGCTGAAAAGAACAGGGATGGGATGCTGATTTCAAAGTATGATACCCTCTTACTGTGCCTAGTGACATTCTTGGGGCATGATTGGCCATTGTCCTGCATCTAAAATGAAAATTTGTGGTGCAACTCCATATAAGTAGCTATTTACATCTGTTTGACACTAATGCAAATGATTAAACAGACAACTGGTTAAACACAGATTCCAGACACTCTGTCAGTCTGGAGTTGAGGACATGGGGAGATGATAATCTTTTGACTTAGCCACTGGAGTTGCTAGTGATTGTGATAGGTGCTCCTGATGACCCAAGAGGGAAAAAGTGAAGTGTCCGTCTCATCTGGCTTCAAATTCTGGTGATGTAGTTTCATTTGATCCTGCCTTTGTGAGCTGCTGTAGTGACTGCTGTGAGAGAGCAGCAGTTGTCTGTGTGTGTGTCTTCCACATGTACCTGTAACAGAAATTACCCAGTAGCTGGGACAGGCCCTGGCCTCACCATGCTTCAGGGTAGTGGTTCCACCAGACCTCAGCCGAGGTTGCCCACTGATTTGTTGCAGTACCACAGCGGTGACTGGCAGCCAAGCACAGCGGTGTGCTCCTGGGCTGCCTCACAGCTCATCTTCTGCTGCAGGGAAACCAGAGAGAAGCTGCAGTCCTGTGCAGCATCTGGGGAACCCAGCTGAGGAAGCCTGCCTAGCCTGCCCTCAGGAGCTCTGAGCCTCATGGCACTGCATGTAAACAAAGTAATTAACGTTCAGGCTAGTTAAACCTCCTTTTTGAAGAATCTTGTCTCATGATAGTGTTACAAGAGGAATGATTTCTCAAATCTAGACTGGGTAGTTTCACTGAACCCTCTATGCATAGCAAAATTATAGCAAAGCTATAATTTAGCTTAGGTCTTTCAGAGATAAAGATGAGGACAAATCCAGATTCAAAGAAAGACCTTTTAGCATTTCAAGAAGGAAGTTAATGTCAGAAAGATAAAGATGCTAAACGGCTACCTTTAGAATTTTCACCTTTTCTTCCCTTAAAAATTTCTAACACCTTCTAAGAAAATAGTCGTTTCAATCTGACTTCTAGACTATTTCATCTTTTTCTCATTTGATTGTTTACTGTCTACCAGAGAACTGGACACAAATAGTTGCCATAATGCATATCTTCATTTTTTAAGTATTAAAAGTATGTAAGGGTGTAGTGGCAAGGAGAACTCTACTCCTTAGATGATTGTCTGTATTTTAGTAACACTTCATTGCCAATTTCATTTTCAGCCACTATTTTCAAACATTTTAGTACAATTCTTTTGTATTTCAAAAGTAGTATAATGATGTTTACATCAAAAGTGTGTGCAGGCTGAGATGTTAAATAATTTAAATATACTTCTTAAATCTTCTTCAAGATCAAATCTCTAATAGTCATCTTATGTTGGTGAAGCAGTATGCAGACGATGTGTACCCTCTCTGAATAACTGTAAAACAGTCAGATTGACCATTTAATTAGGAAGGGGACCCAACATACTTCCAAACTAATAGCAGTATAAATATTCAGACTTCTCAGAGCAGCACAGAAATCCATGTGTCAATGTAATCTTAATTTCCCTAGACATCAGGATTTAAAAGAATTTAGAGCCTACAGTAAAAGTCAGTTTTGAGTATTACCTTAGAATCCTTCTCGCATGCCTTCAAACCAATATTGCTTTGATTGAAACTTTTGTTTATTTTTACAGGCATACTGAAAAATGCTTTATGTTTCTAAAGTGCTCTGTTTTACAGGTACTGAAGATAGGCCAAACAAGTATAAAATAGAGAAGTCTTAATATGTACAGTACAAATAATTTATTTAATATAAAATGTTTCAACACTGGGCTATAATAACAACTTGACTTTTTGTTTAAGTTACGAGAGTAGTTTATGGGAGTAGTTGCTGTTAATAGATTCTAAGCTAAGAAAGGTACATCTCCATCATTTACTCACACTCCCTAGTACTGATCTGGGTAAAATTTCTTGTTCATATATATGATAATTCACAAGCATGCACTTGTTTTTTGTTGGTTTGTGTGTGTGTTTTGTTTGTTTGTTTGTTTTAAATTATAATTAGATAATATATCATGCCCATAGCAGAGTAATATTGTGGGAGAATAGGGTAAGTAGAGGTATAAGAAAATACTTCTTCACTGATTTTTGTTAGGTTTGAGGTTTTTTGAAATAATAAATCTGCAGTAAACTAGGGCCTTGACTTGAAGTTTGAAATCCAAATAAAGGAGCATTTTAATTAGTGTAGTAGTTGGTACTTAAACACAGTAATTATTATTGTTGTTAGCCTTCGTTATAGCCCTTGTGACAGTGCAGGCAAGGCCTGGGGAACAAAAAGTAATATCACCTTCTTCTTGACAATTGAGTATCTTATGCATTAGAAATAAAGGAAATTTCAATAACTGGAATCAATGTTGGGGAAAGTCTACAAGAAAAATACCTCATTTTTTTCATGGAGAAAGGAGTTTTTAGTGTTTACATCTACTTTTCTATCACTTATGCTTTGTTCTTGCACCTCTCAGAAAGAAGTTAGCAAAGTGTGTGACGTACTTTATCAAGGAATGTTTTAAAAGCAGGTTTCTAATGTAGGAACTGTAGGAACTTTCACTGGGCTTATGGTGCATTGGTTTGAGAGAGGGGTTGTGGCTTGTCTAGAAGGAGGAGGAAAGGGACTTCTAAAGGGGTGAAAAGGATGTCTTAGAACATTCCACGCAAAAGTATTTATTGGAGGTGGGGGGCTGCACTATGAAAAATAAAGTATGCTTTAAAAGAAAAATAAAACAGTCTACACAGTACAGATGAAACAGCAAAATAATTATATATATGAAAGAATCCTGTTTGGTGGTTTTTTGGGTTTTTTTTAATGAGTGTCTCTTTAAAGGATCAACTCATGTTCTTATGGGCTTGTTTACTGTTGCTTTGAATAATTGTAATCATATGCATGGATGAAAAACATGCATAAACCACAACTCCTCTTCTGTGGACTCTCCAATGCTTATGCTTGTTGAAGGTTATTTTAAACATTTTCTTGAACTGTTTATTTTTTTTTCTGATTAGACATCCTGCTGTTCTGTATCAGATACCTTCTCAATTTTAAATAAATAACTGCATGACAGAAGGCAGTGTAAAGCTCATCCAATTTGATCAGGCACTGCAGTATTCTCATTGGTTGCTACATATCTAAAGCACAGTATGCTATTAGCATTAATCAGCCATGGTGTTAGATCATTTATTAATAAATAGCTACATATCAGTAAATAATGACTTCAGGCAGAAAGAGATGAATCAATGAGGTTTTTTATGTTTGGGGGTTTTTTTAAAGTGTTTCAAAAATGGGAACTTTCTTGAACAAGCTTGTGTACTTGATTACCGTATATAAGTGGTTTAGGTGGCTATTTCAAAAGCACTGTAAATGCCAAGTGTATTCCCCTTAATCTATGGAGTTAATCCTCCTAATTCTGGAATCTCATTAACGTCTTCATCTTAAAAAGACACTATTCAAACAGGCTACTTGTGTTTCTGAAATCTGAGCAAGCTATTTAATGTGTTTTCCCACCAAATATGGCTTTATTTTTTTGATTTGCACAGATATGAGCAAACCTACAGACCTCAAGTCTCTAAGCCCCTGATCTAACATTCTGAACCACTCCTTGTGCTCCCCGTTCCTATGTATGGGGCATGAGGGTGATAGTGGTTTGTATTCTCTTTCTGCATAACTCTGTAGGTAAGACTGAAAAGGTTTGTAACGTTTTGAATCTTTTCTTTCTCATATTAAATTAGGAGAAAGTCAGTGTTGAAGCTCTTAATGTATTAAAATTGCTCTTTTGTAATCAGTCATCCATCTGTCAGAGGTGTGATGTAGGTGTGTTAAGAAGGTACCCATCAGTCTGACTCAGCGCTATTCACCTCCCAGTTCTTTCAACTTGCTGTATGTGACAGGCTGGTATTATTTCTGGAATTCATGCAGGCGTCTTGTATGAATGCTGGGGACACTCAGTGCCCTTGTATTAGAGGAAGAACACAATCTAATGGTTGCATCTTGCCCTCTGCTTAAGAGGTCTGAAACAATCATTCCCTAATTACTCAGTACTCCTACTAATGCCAGCTAGAAGAATTATTCTGTCTCATGTATTTATCAGATGATTACAGTACACAGCAAATGATCATCATTTGCTAGCAGTGACAATGTAGTCAAGCCACATACCCTTTATGAATGTACTGCATCTTACAAACAGTGAATATCCTTGTATCACTTTATCTCCATTAATATTTTCTATTTAAAAAAAATCTATCCCACTGTTTCAAATTGTAATTATTAGGAAATAATTGACGTGAATAATGCATGAACTTATTAGCTGTAAATGGTAACAGATACAGGATGCGTAGTTACACTTTTCCAGAAATGTGTTTAACTTGAGGTTTATATAGAAATGTTGTTGTTTGTTTTCTTTTGATTCTGGCATCAAAAATGCATTTATTATTGAGCTTTTTTTGACATTCCTTCGGGTTCAAACTTCTTGGGATTCTGAATATAATCTCAGCAGATATGTGTACAACTCTTATTGCTTGACTGAGCACAGAAACAACCCTAGAGGAAAAAACCCACTCCCTTGATGCATTCTTTAAAATCATTAATGATTTCTGGCTGCAGCATGGAAGTGGTTCATGCTAGCAGATTAATGTAATTAACCTTCTTTATAAATCAAATGTGCAAATGTGTTATGTAGTGCACAGAATTTGGATAGAATTATTTCTACTTCAGTGTAGGTTTTTTTGAGAAAAAAAATAATTTTCTAACAGCTGCTCTGTGGCTGGGGAATTTGAAACAGCTTTTACTCTCCTTAAACCAGCTATCAAGTACTTGGGGCTAAGAATGGCTAAATGTGAAGTACAGTCATATATTATTATGTACAGGATCAATATTTCAAAAGGCTATCTAAGCTCTTTGAGAAAAGAAGGATTTGCCATTTTTTCTGTAAACCATAGAAGCAGCATAGCTGGAAATACTTATTTTTCTTGTCACTGGAGATTAGTAGACAGGCTTCTGTGTAATGTAAAAATGGCAAAAGAATAAATAAATAATTTATGTAGCCATCATTAATTGGGAAGGTTCTTTAGCAACTGTGGAAAGGAAAAAAAAATCTTGCCCAATAAATTAAAAAAAGAGAAATTAATAGCTTATACAAAAGATAAGCATTTGCTAACCATTTGTGCATGAATTTGTGAAAAGCATTCCCTTTTCTTCCTTTCCTTAAGGACAAGGGTGAGCACACTCCATATCTTTTGAAGAGAGACTTATTTCTTTCATTAAAGAAATGTGGTTGTTCCTTTGTCTTACCTATTTAAAGCACAGAAACATGATGAAAAGGCAACAGATTGAAATTCAAGGGGCTTTACTAAAGAAATAATGCACAGTGCTACCTATAGATGCCATTAGGCTGCTTGTGTATCAGGAAACTGCTGCAGGTCCTGAAGGCGTGCTAAAAATCTCAATGCAGTGAACTCTGATCTGAAAGATCTCTACAGCTTCCATAGGTGGTTCTACCTGAAAGGATGTATAGGATCCAAAAGAGGAGGAGTCTCTGGGAAATAGAAGCTTGTTTATAACATGCCAAAAATGACTCCAAGATAACTAGATTTGCTTGTTTTCACTTGCATTGTCCTGAGGTGGAGACTGGCTGGGCTCTCACATGGGATCAGTTGTAGTTCAGCCTGCATGTAAGTTGCGTGAAAGCTTTATTGTTTGCAAAGAAAAAAAGAAATAGTTGGAGGAGTTCATGGCAGAAGCAAAACTACAGATGGAAGTGTGGCAATGTGAATAGTTGTACGAGAGACTTAATCAGCAACTGATAAACAAGTAGGAAATCAACGTAGCTGATGGTGTGAAAATTAATATGATAGCATTTTGGTAATGAAGTAATTTTTCAGTTTGTGGGGCATGCTGAAAACAGGGAAGTCTTGCAGGAAAGAAAGTACTAAGTGCTGGATACCAAACCATTTTAATATCAGTTTGTATTTTTCTTACCCTATTACTAAACATTTTAAAATTTCCTTTTTTTTTTTTTTTAATTTTTCTTTCTTTTCCTTCCTGTAGATTGTATTCAGTGCTTTTCACATCTATGCCCGTATACATTCTACAAACTAATTACCTATATTGTGAGACATGGAATTTACTGTTTCTGGAGTTTGACTAGCATCAGAAAACTTGTACAGCTTGCCAAAACAGAAAATGAATTGAAAGTTGTGTTATGAATTGAAAGTTAATTAATACTTACAGCAAGTTTAGGAATAAACATTGTTGTTTTTATACAACAACAGTATTAGCTTTTTGTTAAAGATTAAATTAACTGAAAACTAATTCCAAAGAAGTCTAATTAGCTTGTGGAATTTTTAAAATAAATTCTAATGCTACACTGATCTGTATTGTTGTATTATTTCTTATGGAATTGTCTTAGTGGTTTCTGAAATGAAGACATAAGGAAAAAGTATAAAACCCCAGTCCTCTTGTCCTTATGAATCAGCAAATCAATACTTTGGAATTTTTTTTTTTTTTTTTTTAAGAATCCAGCATAAAATACTACTCTCAGAATGTAAAACTTATCCTATTTTATGTCACAAACACCTAATTTGTGACTGATGTGGAGGCACAACTTTTGTCTATATGTCCTCTATATAGTCATTTGTGATGGGGCATGGGATTGGCATTCATTGCCTGAATTTTTCTCCTCCATGCATAAGACAAATAAGATGTAATTAAGTGTTCTCAATTGAAAATACTCTCCTCCCCATCTGCTTAGGCAAGCTCTTTTCCCTAGAACTTCCATTTTTAGGTTTAACACTTTAGTTAGGGTGCATTAACTGGATTCAAATATATGAATCTTCCTCTTGAAGAGTTTTTATAGGAAGCATGGACAACATAGATGGCATCTGATCATCCATTCAGGAGAATCAGAAAGTGTCCAGTATGATGGTGTACATTGGCTACAGAAACTGGTTTGCCTAAAAATTGGTTTACTATCTTAATATTGATTCTTTCATTATATGGTGAACATCATTGCAAAATAAATAATGGTATTTTGGTCACTGTATGTGTATGCAAGAAAGATGTTATCACTGTTGAATGTTACAGGCAAAAAGATAAAGAAAAATCAAGGGACTGCATGCTTCCTGCTCTTATCCTTGCAGGGGAGCAAGTCATACCTAATAAATCATATTTGGCTTCTCAGAAGGGCTATTTAGCATAGGCAGGACACCTGCGTCTAGTTGCATCTGCTGTCTCTGACATGTATACCTGTATTCATCTATATGCATTCTACTGCTTTGATACTGTTGAGCTAGCTACAGTATCTTGAACAATACTTCATCATGCTATCAGGATAGGAAATACACCCAAACTAACTGTGATTAGGATATGTCAATATCTGAATGCTAAATGTTGTAGGAATTGCAAATGATTAACCCCTGAGGTATTCATCTACTGTATCAGCATGATTTCGGGGAGCTCTGTGCCTCTGTTTTTGCTATCTTTTGAACCAGCTAGTCTATATCTATTCAAAAGGTCTGTATCAACTGTGATCCCATGATACCTTTTGTAAATAGGATCACTAACCCCAATATGCTGCCCAAATAACAAGTTTAATAACAGTCAGTCAAGCCAGATTCCCCCTATATTCTAATGTCAGGTGTAGCATTCTTCACTTCCTCCTGTGCTGTTTTCCTCTTAAACCTCATGAAAATGAAAGTATTCAGGACTCTAAGAAGTCAAACCTTATTCCAAGCATAGTTTTTCCTATTTTCCCCCCTTCTTCCAAGAGACTTCAAAGTTTCAAAAGCTAACTCAAAGCTCACTGCAGACTGACTTGCTATATGCCTAAACTGAGATTTCAAAGTCATTAAGTTACTTAGCCCTCTTATCCATCACAATTAGAGTCAGACACCCAAATATCTTTATGTCTAGACGTATTGATGGGAGATATAGTTGTTATTCTCCCATGGAAGATTATAGTTAATAATTAGGATTAAGGCATTGGCATGCATACCAGAAATCACTGCAGCCAAAGAACTCTTTTATCATATCAATTTGTAGTAGATGCATAGACCACTCATCAGTAACTGTGTTTGCTCCTATAAACCGCTTCCTTTTCTTAAAATGAAGTGTGAACGATAGCAGCTGATTACAAATGTCACTTTCACAGCAGAACAGCAGAGATCCATTCCAGTTCTGACTGTAAAGGTGGAAAAGCAGCTGGAAACAATAGCTCAGACAGCCTAAACAGAAAATTAGCAGTAGTTTTGACTATTGAGTGTGTCTGGACGTTATAATACAAATACTGCATTTATGCATTAGTACATGAATTCCTTTCTATGTTCCTCTCTGTATAGCTTTTTGCATCATAGGTTTGAATAAAATGACACAGTTTAAGGGCCAGGATCCAGATCAGTTTCTACTCACTTGGAAAGCAGATAGTCTAAGACCATTTAGAAATCCATCACAGGAAAAATAGCCTTCTTTGAAAAGCAACAACTGAGACTTAGCTTCTTCCTAACCTCCTCTGGACCAGAAAAACTGTGAGGGAGTTGACAAGAAGAAAGAATGGGGCCATTTAGATGTTACAGGGCTTCCATTGCTCCACAGAGTCTCTAGAACAGCCCACAGACTGGAGGCAAGAACAAGGGAAGGCTGAGAAAAATGGCCAGTGGCATGAGTAAATTAAGAGCCACCTAGTAAAAACAGACATCGACATACCATGAGAATGGGCATGACTCCTAGTTGCAAAATATAAGGTAAGAAATGGTCCTGTGCATATGTGACATGGAGCAGGACATGGGATGATTAAAATGATAATCAGCTCTTGTAGGTAGGAGTGAAGATCTCTGCAGGAAAGGAAGTCAATTAACAGTGAGTTTGTAAAATTTTCAGTGTTCTTAATGTTTGTTAAGAATGTTTCAATTATAGCATGTTTTATTGTCTTTGTCTTGTAGGATTTCTCTGGAGTACTCTACTCCTCTCTGAGTTAAATATGCATTAAATTTTCAGTGTTTGGTGCTTGTGTATGATAGCTTCCTGGTAGGAATTTCTTAATCTTTTCATACAGGTCTTTAGTACATCTAGCCAAGTTATTCTGCATCTACTGTGGCTCATGCTCGAATTAATTGCTGTGTGAAAGACTTTCAGTAATCAGTGTTTCATGAGTTGCTTCTCCTTCATTTTTTTCAGGGTGACACGTTCTTATTTTATATTGCCTGGGTTCTGTGTTTGATAGTGATTTGATTCTAAATTAGTCTCTGGCCTGATTTAGAAGCATTTCTTTCTTTGCTCTTCAGTTTTTGTTTAATGCACACTGTCTGAAATACTGAACTAGGGATAGTATAATGGTATATTACTGTCTTTTCTTAAACCTTACACAGTTACATCTTATATCTGTACTTTCTCTGTAAAAGGAACTGAATTCCAGTAGAAAGGTGATTAGCATTTTTACTCTTTCAACATTTCCTTTTTATTTTCCACTTAATTCACCAACTTTCATGTGCTTAGTCTGATTACCACAAAAAGTGAAACTACCTCTAAATTTCTGCCATCTCTGTAATGAAAACTGGCATTCTTGAATAGATATTCATAAAATGTTTGTTACTTAAAATGAACTAAATATAAACAAAATATAATGGCAGTCTGAAGTGTCAAAAGATGAACTATATAAAGGGACTGTATTTTAAGAAGGCCATTCACTAATTCAGATATTAACAGCTCCAACAGTAAACAAGCAGTACCATGTTTCTTGCCTATAAAATTGTGAAATTCACTAGATTAAAACTGGTGTTGTCTATGAAACAGTTACTGGAACACTGCATTTATGGATATTGTACATCTGTGTTAGAAAACACACTGGTGTTATCATAACAGAATAGGTAATTGGGAAACAGAAATTTCAAGCTCTGCTCTGTTTTTAACTATAAACATATTCACAGTTACCAAGTTTAGCATCTGTAAAAGGTTTAAATAATAGCAATACCCTAAACTCTCTTGTTATACTCTGTCACATTCAACAAAAAGTTATGTTATATTCCCCTTATACATCACCCCCTGAATTTCAGGGAAAACCATCTATAACAAAAGGTCTTTAAGCATTAATAGAGACAAAATAAAATTTAATCGAAGTGTATAGTACAAACAGGAATAATGAAAAAATTATGAGTTTTGTTTACATTGTGGCACCTTGAGATGTTAAAACCACCTGTATTTAATACATATAACTTTTCAAAATATCACAATGGGCATTTAGGGGGAAAACATCCTGGTATCTTTAGTTGTTCTTGAAAGAAAAAAATATTCTCTTAGGTGCATGATTCATATCTTTAGGTGTCTTGGAATCGGGGGGAGGTGGACATATTTATTAGGCTAACAATGAGGCTTCTGATTTTCTTTGACGCTTTGAAGTACTGGCAAGCAATATGGTAATAGGGAGTACAAAGTTTTTACTTCGTGCTTGTTTGCAGCTATAACTCTTTTGTGAGATATAGTGAGGTAAAATAAAAAGGAAAACAACTGTTGATATTTTAATAACCTGTCTTGTAGGACAGCTGGAATTTTAGAGCTTTAAATCTGTATATATGCACAGTGTGAAATTTATTAGAAATCTGCCTTTCTGCCCTATTCTTTTATTCCTGTATTTTTTCCTTCTTATATTGTCTTCCCATGCCTTTCGAATCAGGCACAGTCCACATGAAATACTGTAAATTATCCTCCCTCCCCGAGATAGAATATTATGTAGGATGCTGTTGTGCTAGTCATAAAGTCCATTGCTTAGATTGTCATCTACAGAGGTTTGTGTAGCTTTTGAAGTTCTCTTAGATGTGGAAATGCTTCACATATCCTGCATACTTAAGGTAAAAGCATCATATTTCCACTCCCATCTCTGCATTTATTATCATTTCATACTTGCAGAGTAAATATATCTACAATCTACCAGGCAAACTCTAGCTGCAGGTATGTCAGTCAAAACCAACAAAATAAAAACTGTAATAGAAAAGGTTTGTTTAACTGTATGGACATTACTTTGATACTCTTCAGGACCTTTAATATGTGGCCAAATTAGCATCAACAGAAGTGGCTGTTGAGTGCATTCTGCATTTTCTCCTTGAATATAACGTGGATGTCATTTGACGTGTGAACTCCAAACAGTGAAAAGATGCTATAGTCGTATATTTCTATAAGAAGTAAAATTAGTCTAATGAAAAATTAAAAGGCAGAGGAGTCATTACAAACAAGTTATTTGAGGTTGTCCTTTGAAACAAAAATTATGAAAGCACACAAATACATGAGTCCAAATGTAATTTTTGGTTTAGACTTTTCATTGTAAAAAGGTGCCGCATTTGATAGCATGAGTAAAGACAGAGTCTTGCTTATGGCAAACAGTTTGCTTCTGTATAGCACATCAGTACAAATAGCCACAAGGTCCAGCATTGTAGAGAGCCAACTGTTAAAAAAAAATAAAATAAAATAAATAAGGGAGTGGAACAGAGAAGAAAATATGTGATTTCTTACCTGGGACTGCAAGGTAGAATTGACCTGGACACATCATTTTACAGCATAACTCCCAACAACCAATCTCTACACTTTCCCCCTCAGTGCAACATAGCTCTCAGAGCACAGAGTTGCAGGGAAGATCCAATGTTATAATTTCCAACATCTGCTATAGTAAACCAAGTTCAATAAAACTGACGGATTCATTCTGGTTTTGATGTAAAGCACACATCCAGGGAATTCAGAGTGTACTAGTGAGTCCTTAGAATGTCAAAGAAAGCTTTACAGGAGAAAAGAAAGGTTCTAAAAAAATGTGAAACAAAAAAGAATTCAAAACTTCAACTGACTTTTCTGTTGTATATATTATCTCATTTTGTATCTGCATAGCGAGGTTATTATTATATTGCAATACATTAGTTAACGAGATCATGTTAAATGTGCAAAAATGAAAGGTAAAAAGAAAGATCCCATGTGGATACTATCCTCAAGGGAAGAACAATGTACATAGAAGCTGTATAACTAGAAGTGATTGGAAAGCTCCAGTAAAGATTTACATCTGATGAATAGGAACATAACAACATGAAGAAAGGAAAAACTAAAGAAAGAGAGAAAAAGTAAAGAGAGAGAGAATTGTAGTCAGATGTATTAAAAATTAAAAAAAAAAAAAAATAGAGAGAGAGAGAAGCCTGTTTTGGGTATTTGGATGAACAAAGTTGAGAGAGTTCCTTACCTGATTTCTTTCTCCACTATATCTGCTGTTTGAGCTTCTGTGTGTCCTTGGGCTTTCAGACACTCAGTTTATTCAATAGAGTAAATAATATAGTGAGTGCATTTCTAACTAGGAAAATTAGAAGTTAAGCGTGTATTTACAGCAGTGAAGAAAGAGACATTAAAAAGACAAAGCAGTAGAAGTGTGCTAGTTGCAGTCCTGGTGTTATCTTGCCTTTTGAAATTCAAGTAGAAATAGCAACTGTAAGAAAATTTGTGAACAAGCTCATTCTTACACACAGATGACATTGTTTTCCTGTAGTAAATATAAAAGTCTTAATTTTAAAATTGATACAAGATGATGTTGCAGATATAATATTTAGTAGAGTAAAAAGAAACTAAATGTTTTGTTGAGAAACTGAAAATGCTTTAGGGAAAATTTCTTTCCTTATACTACACACAGACAAAAGAGTCGTAAGAATATAATGGGGTTATTTTTCATTTCGTAAATAACACATTAGATCTTGTGTCATTTGAGAAAACATGTACTGTAAAGTAAGATTGTAAATACTGCATGGTGTTATTCTGATCTATTGTGACAATGTAGATGCTATGAAAAGGAGCAAGAAAAATTGCTTTTTTAAGCAATATTAATCTTCTTGCTTTTGAAACTTTTAATATTTAAAGCAATGTAAAGCCATTTTCTCATCCTTTAACAACTTTCTAGCTTTGAATAGTTGTTTTGTTTTTTTTCCCTATTTATACTTCTGCTATTTTACTATTAGTTTAGGTTGTTCACTGATTCTGCAGCTACTTATGCAGTAATAGAAAAGAGATTTATTTTCTTAAAAAAAAAAATCCTTCATCTGGGTCTGAGATTGTCTCTTTAGGTGGTATTTCATTCCTTCTGCTCTCATGAACATCCATTGAGATGGATTATGAAAAATGCTTTGCTACAGTAGTAAGACTTTTTGTAATGAACGTGATTTTATTCATACCAAGAGGAGAAAGATTTTGTTTAATATATTTAACTTCTTTTGGTTAAAGATCAGATTTAAAATATCTGTCAGATTCAACCTCTCTCTAAGACTAAAAATCTCTATCAGTCTCTTTATCTGCATAATTAATTCTCCTTGCCAACATAATCAAGTTTATTTGTACAAAACCAGAGACACTGAACAGATATAAACAGTGTTATTCCATTATCAGTTTATAAATGTTGAGACTCTCTGGTTGTCTGTTAAGAATATACTTGTAAGTGTGTGGCTCGTACTTTTGTCTCTTACACAGATAATTTCCTGTATAGGTATGGTCTCATTTACAATATAAATATATTTTTAATACTTTAGTGTGGTGCACATAGGTATATGAGGTGATATAAACATTTTTGCATTAAATTTTGCTTCTATTCCTCATGACATAAGTGCTTGAATGTCTGTGTGCATGTGCACACACATATATATCTCTTCTTTTCTCACAAGGAATTAGATAACATCGTTTTGAAGTTGTACTTGTCATTTATAATCAGTCAAGAAATGGTAGTCCACTAGTCTGTGTTAAACCATTAACATTACATCATTACATCAACAACAGTTCTGTTTTTAACAGAAGATATTTGAGTAGACTTGAATATTTTTTCCACATTTTCCTTTCCCCCCACCCCAATTTAATGAAATATTTTATACATAGTCTTCTAATTTAACAAAAAAAAAATAAATCTAGCTATAGAATAATTTAATACATATATCTTTTTAGAGTTTACCAAGACTTTCATAATAAATTCAAGGTAATGTATAAATCACTTTCCCAAGAATGTGTGTACAGCATTTTATTCTTACACCTAAAAACATTTTGTGTGCCCTCTACTAGCTGGGGGTTTTTTTCATGCTTAATAGCAAATTGTATTGCAGATTGACAGAAAACCTCTAATCAGTTTTGTATGTAATCAGCTATTCTTTTTATTGTGCTATGTATATTATATAGCTGAATTTAAATAATAGTTAAGAATAGCATCAGGTGATAACAATGTCTATTCATCATTAGTTATTACTTTAAGAGACAAAGGAGAAATAGATGTTTGGATTTCTGGTATTCACTCGTTTGATTGGAAAATTGGAAAAGTATTTTAGGATTTGTATTTTTTCTGTATATAAAATAGCTTTTAAATGTCTTCATAAAATGCCAAATGATCCTGAACCTCTTGTTTCTATGGCAACCTGACTGTAGGCTCTGAAGCTGCCAATGACTTTCTCAAATATTTTCACTGATATTTACCAGATGAGCTCTTGGACCATTGTTTTAGTTGTAAATATGGTGCTTTATAGCATCTTGGCTATTTCGGTATCAAACATCAAAGAAGAGAAAATATAAAATTAATAAGGCTCAGCTCATGATACTTTATGCATAGAAAAAGTAGTATTTTCAAGCGGTTTTGACTAACAGAAAATCAATTGCCAGACACTAATGGTTGTGCATTTCTTCACATTAGCAAAATACTTGTCCAAAAGATACAGCTACTTTTAATTAAATTTCATTTTGTGAGGAAGAGGTACTGGTTCTTCAAGAAGAACAGTTACATGCAGACAAATTTGACAAGAACAGGGTTTTTTTGTTTTGACACAGCTTTACTCTGAAACATTTCTTGTTTCTGTTTTTTTGTTTGTTTGGTTGGTTGGTTGGTTTTGTTTTTTTAATTGTCCTTTTATGAACACCCTGCCTCAGTTGAAGAGGTTGATATTACTATGCAATAGTGAATCTGCAGTCTGTATGAAAAAGCAATGGAAGGAAGAGATACTGGGAAGCCATAAAACTGACAGGCTTCTAAGATAGCATTGTTTTTATCAGAAACATAGTTTGAAGACTCAGGACTGGTGAATGGTGACACAGTACCGTGTCAACTAAACATTTGTTCTTTACATTAAATGTTGCAAAACTGAATAAAGCGTGAACTTCACTGTTACTTCCATTGGAATTTTCTGTCACTTCCACTCATTTTGAACTGGGTTTCGACAGTAAATCATCCCCATTGCATTTTTGCTCCCCACTCTCTTAGTGCAGAAGTGAAAAGACTGAGTATTTGTGTTTCATTCCACCTACTGACACATTTTTGAGACATAACAGTAATATTAATAATATATCCAACTGAAATGTGTACGTGACACATGCAGAGAGAGAATCAGATCCACAGTAGGTGAAAAATGAGAAAACTTTATTACATTTACAGCTGAGTGTTCCCAAGACCTAAGTCCTGCAAAGCAGCAATTTTTCCCAAATTATAAGGATCTCAAAAGCCTAGCTCCTTTACTAGGAACAGAAGAGTATTGCTATTCTGCTGTTTTGTTTTGCTTGCCTCTCCCAAATTGAGCTTCATTTTCGCTAGATTGGCTTGGGTCAATCTATATTCACACTAGATAATTAAAAACTGGACCTCATTGCAGTAAAATGAAAATAAAATGCTCTGAAAATACTGGAGTTTTCTGTTACCAGTTAAAAAAAGGTTCTGATTAATAGCATTTCTATTTTAGAAGGCAAATTAAAGGCTTAGCTCTAAACAGGTAGCCATAATACTTGTACATAGCCTAGGTAATTGCAGTGTACCAAAGTTACTGTTAGGAATATCACATGATAGATGTAGGGTTACAATCTGGCATGCAGGCTATTCTAATCATAAAAAGTTGTAAACAAGCCATTTTAAAAATTATTGGTATTATGTGTACTTTCATGACCCGTATTCATCTCCTTGAGTGCAGCTACTCAGCATAATTTTTGTTGTTCCACATTAATCAAAATATGCCTGCAGTTTAATTGGTGAAGTGTGCAAATAAATGTTCGTATTAGTAAGGGTGTTAGTCACTGTTTTCAGTCTCCTAATCCATTGAGAACAGGTAGTTTTATCTATGATAACTGGTTGCAGAGGGTACTAAATTCACTCTCTAATTCACACCAAGTTTTGGGAGCAGAGACAAGGGAATAACATTTTGTTAAGACAATAAATGTAGACAGTGGCAGAAGTTAAATATTTAGAGCTCTGGCCTGGTCCCAAACAGCATCTCCGTGTTGCTAATGGCTAGCTAATTCAGTGCTTTGGCTGCACTGCCAAAGAATGACAATTGAAGGGAAAATTAAAATTAAAATAAGAACAAGCTCATCCACTTATGTAAAGATGATTTGACTGAAGAATGGCCAAATAGAAATGGTTTTCTAGCTTATTAAAATAAGAATAAAAGTGTATTCCAGAGAGGGAATCCCCATACAGTCTGTGTAATATCAAGAAAATGGAATTAAGTAGTTCAGACCATGGATCTCTAAAATCTAAAGGTCCTTCAGATTAATCAGAAATTCATAGAATCAGAGGCCCACATTTCTACAGAATACTTGCATTTTCATTCTCCAGCACAGTCCTACCCTCTAACTTCACAAGCACATCAAGGAGCAATTTTGAGCTGAACAAAACCGGAGTTTTTTCCAGACACTCCAGATGGAACGTTCATTGCTGACTAGTAACAACTTTCCAGCGTTTTAGAGATACTCTTCCCAAGGAAAGATGGATCAGCTTTGTTCCTTCAGGGTACAGCCTAAGCTTATTTGTGTATTGTTTTTTCTTATTGTCAGTAAAACAAAGGTGTCAGTAATGTACAGGTCAGTATAAAATTCTCTGTTTTCATGGAGTAATTTTATTTCTGGAATTAATTAATCAGAGACTGCTTAAGTAGGAAAATTTCTTCCTTCCCAAAGTGCTGATCTTTTATTAAAGAAATGCTGGCAGCTATCTATTCTAAAAATGGAAACTCAGATGTTAAGGAAAATAACTTGATTTGCATTAAATAGTACCACAACAATATGAACTGACATTGTGATTGTTGATAATCCAGAGTGGCATGAGGGAAGAACATGTGGAAGTCTACAGTAAAAATGTCAACCAAAATATTAATATTAAAAGATGAATGCAAAATTACTCAGTTATTGATCCTGCAAAAGCTGTAATCTTCATAATATGCACAGTGAGCTATGCATACATAAATATCAGCAGGATTTGGGCCTACCAGGTGTAAATCAAGGCAGCCAGCATTGGGTGTTGCCAGGTTATAGGTATAACTCACCGTATGGTGAACCATATAACTGACTGGGTACAACACAGCACTATTACTTATGAAACAAATTTAGTTGTCACAATGAAAGTTCTCTGAGGTAAAATACAACATAATAGTAATAAAAGGTTTTCCCATAGGATTTTAAAATATTACATGCATGTTGCTACTGTCTCTCAGACACTTAGATAAAATCAAAGTTAGGAGCAGGAACAGGGCAAACATCTCTTGCTAAACTGAATTTAGATTCATCATGCAAGATGAGATTAGGGATATAAAAAGAAATTTTCATGTGACTTCTAACATGCTAAGCAACCCATACAGTCAAGCTTACCATAGCCTAGAATACTTCATGATGATAAAACTAGGAAAAAGAGAAGATAACGGAAAGAAGAAATACAAGAACTAGTCCAGAAACTAGTAATGGAAATGGACATGCATTTATAAAATTGTTCAAGGGTCAATTTGGATTTGTAGAACTGTGGGTACGGCTTTTGGAGAGTAACATTTTTGCTTATCTCTTTAATAATTCAGTCTCTCTAGATTGAACTGTCTCTCAGGACTTGGTTTTCTGGCTCTTCTAACATCAAAGAGTTTAAACCAAATGTTTAAATTGCGTGAACTCTGAGCAAGAAAAACAGTTTGTAGAATATCCAACATGGTATGGAAAGGTGAATTTTTGAAACATTTTAGGTGAATCTTGGCTTACTGAAGTGAATGGTAGAGCTTCCAGTGGTTTCAGCCTAAATTACAATTTCACCTTTGAATTTTCTACAGCCTTCACAAAAAAAAAAATAAAATAAAATAAAAAATCCATTATAGTTGTTTCCTTCCTGTGTTTTCTCAAAAGGCAGAATGGAATATTCAGTTATACTTGAAAAGTTCTGTTGTTTTGTTTGGTTTTTTTTGTTTGGCTTTTTTTTGTGTGTGTTTTTGTTTTTTTTTCCCAGGGAAGGAGAAAGAAGGGATAAATATTTTCCAAGAGCAGCAAGGAGCAATGAATGTCCAAGTTTCAAAACACTAAAATGTGGGAGTTTGTTTGTAGGTTTGGGTTTTGGGTGGTTTTGCTGTGTGTTTTTTGAGTTTTTTTATTTGGCTTTTTGTTAAGCTCATATTTTCAG
>NW_010330735.1:197718-220905 GCF_000700745.2 Antrostomus carolinensis
AGGATCAGAGAAGAGAAGCAAGATGGAACTTCTTTATTCACTGATTAAAAACACAGCAGCAAAACCTGATAGTTTAAAATTGGTGTTTAAAGCATGAAGTAGATAAGACAAATTCTGTGGTTATACTGAAATGCATGGAAAGAGCTTTCTTAGTTGTCAGAAATGATGAAGTAGGGATTGCTGAAACTGACAATAGATTGTATTTTCCTCTAGATAGAAACATGGCTTGTTTCTGTCCATTTGGCATTTGCTCAACCTTTATTGCAGAATAACTCAGTCATTTTAAAAACACTGAAGTGCTTGTTAAATTAATCTAAACCATCTGAATGTTGTTTTGTTGCACTGGGGTTCTAAGCATGAAACACTGTCTTCGAGGGGGAGGCAGTGTCATCTTTTGAGCTTGTGCAGCCGTGCTATGCCTGCTAAAATTACCAGCAATTCATTTGAAGAAAAACAATGTTTTTGTGTGATATGGACATAAGTAATCTCAGTAGTGGAGCTCTGTGTCAGGAGGCAGCTGCTATTGGGTGGCCTTTACTTTTGGTTATTTATTCTTTATTTACCTGTTCTGGATCTGTAACAGTGCCCTAGAGATATGAGAATATGTAAAAAGCAGTTTTAGAGATCTCAGTAGGGTAAGCAAAGTTATTGTAAGAATTATAAGGACAGATATTATAAGAGGGTTATATTGTTAGAATTATAACAGCCCTATTAGATGTCACTGTTCCTCACATTCCAAGTCCGTCCTTGGTGAAAGCCACAGCAGCAGGGCCTGATATGTGTGAGGCTGTGCAAATGAGATCAGCTGCTCGGACATCACCTTTCATGAACAGCTGTTGTGCACCACCACTGGGAGGAGATGTAATCAAAGTGGGTAAAAGGGCTGTAGCTGTCCTTTATTGGGACAGTTTTCCTGCCATAATGACCACACATTGTTGCAAGAACTGCTAACGCTGTGCATTGGGATAAATTGAATAAAAGAGTAGTAATATTAATATACAAATACTTTTAAAAATGCATTACTAAAGCCAACCTTTAAACTTTTATATTTTTAGGAACACATAATTTTATAAAGTATGTCTGTGTTTAGTGATTTCTAAGATGAATTCATTATTTAATTCATTATTTTTGTCATGTAGGAACACACGAGTGGCTGAACCTAGTTAGGCATGTTTTCATCAGCCACGCAGCTCAGCTAGCGTGTGCAATTGCTGTACACATTGCCATGTGCATACGAAAGTGGAGCTAGGTAGCATGGTTAACAGTGGTAGTAAAGGTGTTACTGATCAAGCTTCAGGCTGGTAGCTTGGGATGCTTGGTTTTGCTGAGGTTGTACACGATGTATCTAGTTGATTTTGTTATTACCTGTGCTAGATAAATGAATGCTAGCATGAATGTGACTGCTTGCCCTATATTTGTTGTATGATTATAGCTTAAGGTACAGAAACCTGTTTATAGTTCTAGAAAGGCAAAACTCAAACATGCAATAAAATAAAAGAAGAAAATTGAATCCTGCAAAGAGTAAAGATACACAGAAGCAATTTTGCAAGTTAGCAATAAGGAGTAATACCTGTCATTACAGACCAACAAACATTTTATTTTAGCTTTTTTCCCCACCTGTTCATTTGGCATTTACTCTGGTTTCACTTTCACTTCTTACACTGTCAATGTCAGAGCTGTGCTCCACTTCATCAAATAAGCCAACTGTAAGCTTTCTTTTCATGGCTTTTATACTTCTCTTAATGGCAGGAGGGAAACCAACCAACAAAAAAACACCCTTAAAATATCTTTTTAACAGGCTAATGTAATGAATACTCAGTGGTACACAAATATTTACAAAAATCTGCATATTATAAGATGATCATACTTGAGCTTCTGGTCAAACCAAAGGAATTTTGCATTGTGATCATACTTGGAGAGGAATTAGAATGAAAAAATGCTGCATGAAGTATTTAACAGAAGGCTTGGGCAATGATATTGTAAACACCTACAAGCATGCTTGTATTTAGGGAAGTGAATGACCTAATTGATTTCAATGTGTCATGAAACTGCACCTTCAGAGCATGATATAAGGTCTTTTGAAGTCAATATAAGATGGGAAAAAAAGGCCAAGAAAGGGCAATCCAACTTTCAGACAAACCACAGAATGAAGCCTTGAACTTTTCCTCATTTTTTTTTTTTTTTTTTGTTAACAGGTGAAGATTAATTATAAAGTTGATGAATTTTCTTACAGGCAGTTACTGACAAACCCTATCTCCAGATCTGCCCTACAGTCAACAACACTGACCCTGTTTCATTTAGATCTGGCAAGGGACTTGCTGCTTAATAGGCACATATCTATTAGTTAATATTTTTTTTTGCCTGTAACTCCTATTTATACATATACTTATGTATACTATGTTTTATTTATTTCAAAATACATTACCTAAACATTTTTACTCTTGTCTAGATAGTAGGTGTATTTCACCTGCAGCATTATTCTATCTGGTCTTTGCTGATTCTCCAGAGAATTTTGTAATATTCACAGCTGTCAGTTTGTTAGGCTATCTAGTAATATACAGTGTCTGATCACCATTTAACACAAACTTTAAAACAACAATTAAAGCGCTTATTTTTGCTCTTCAGATAAACAGCAGCTGTATTTTTAATTGACATGAGCTATTATCTCCTGAATTGCAGGGAAAAGCACCTATGTTACATGGCACACAACTAGATTGCAAGGTTTAAATGGTAGTCCCTCTAAAGAAATACCTTTGATTTCACATATTTGACAAGATATAATCATATAAGATATCTGACACCAGGGCAAGTCTTAATTTTATATGTAAATCTACCAAGTTTATAGTGAAACACTCCTGCTATTCTTTATTCCAAAGAAAGCTATCCTAGTAGAGCAAAGTGAAATGAAATATGTGAATTATTTCCTTTTTTAATACCACACACAATTTGTATTTGAGACAGATTGCTGAACAACTTAATTGAATTGGAGAGCTCTGGAGGATTCATAAAAAGAACTGCATGAGAACTTCCACAGTTACATTAGATATATAACAATTGCATAAATCTGCACACTCAAGATCATGCACTGCTTGAAATTAAGAATACCTTTCTCCTAAACTGGTTATTTCATAGCTGATAGTTCAGGATTAAAAATATATTTCACCTTTAAGAACTGACTTTTCAAATGTCCTAAAGTGGCTGCTTTACTAGTATAATCTAGTACAATCCTTCCTATTATTCCAACAAATAGTAAGTTTACGGGAATAAGGACTAAGACGTAGGGGGAGCTGTGAAACTGAAAGCTATGAAGCTAAAATACCCCTCATCTTGGATATGAATACAAGTTGGTGAAATTCTGATTCTTTGACAGGCTTAAGAAAGTAGTAGGTAATACAGGTACAACCATATCTTACCCAACATCTTGTTGGATTAGCATGTAGCAATGAAGGTGGCAAGTATGCATTGACATGTCTTTGTTCTAATTTACATGTACCAAGCCTACCATATCTAAGTATTGCCAAAGTAACAAACCCTGTGACAGTACAGTCTGATCAAAATGTTCTTGTATGCAGTCAGGTGGAAGTTATTTCTTCAACGTTTTGAACATTACCCACACAGCAAAGTTGCTGCTTCAGTAGTCACATTCACACCTAAATACATATTTACTTTTGCTTTTTGCTAAAGCATCCTTTAATCCCTCCTATTTACAATTTCATAACGTGAAAAGAGTGAGACTAATTGAAATATTTGGGTGTTGATGGTTTATACTAGGATCCTGAGAGGGCAGAGGAATGTTGAAAAAGATTAAAAATTGAACATATAAAGATAATGGAGAAAAACAGAATGTAAATGAAGTGACTGAGGAGACAGGGAAAGACTTAGAGGATCTGTACAGCTGGTCTGACTGTCTACTAGTAATTAAAGGAGACAGGTAGTGAGGTAGAACAGAGGTTCATGGACATTGTTTTCTTTTCTAAGTCAGTTAGTATTTTTTTACTGTGTTTTTGGAGAGCAGAATATACTTCCCAGGGATCCAGAGAAGGTCTGAAATTCCATTAATTCAAAGAATTATTTGTTAAATCTTCTCCATAGAAGAGCATGCTACATGCTAAACTGTGCCAGGGGAATTTAGATCTCTTGATTATATTTTTCTATTACTTTTCTATTATAAAGTCATAATAATAACTTGTTAACTGTGTTTCATTTTCTTGATTTTTCTATGGATTTCTTCTGCTGCTTTAAATATTTAAAACAAACACACAATATGTCCACTATCTTCTCCTACTTTAAATATTTAAAACAAACACACAATATGTCCACTATCTTGGACATATTTTATGTGATTGTTTTCTTCCTTTCAGGAGAAAAACTATTGTGTACAAAAATTTGGTGAAGCTGGGTCTGGCAGCTAGAGCCAAACATGATGGGAGCAGGTGCTCTACAAGCTTTTCCACACAGCTCTGCCAACAGAGCTCATTTCAGTCCAGCCAAGCTCGTGTCATCTCATTACTGGCTCTTTCCTGGGCAGCCTGACAATTGGACCATCTTTCTTTTATGTCGATAAAGAGCAGATTGGATTAGGTTGGAACTATTTAACTCTTATCACTTCTGAACCACATTCACCTGGAATTTTAAAGACTATTGTCATGGCCCTGAGGGCAGCAGCAGGCTGTAAATGCCCTGACCAGCCTCATCTGCCCCCCAAGCTTCTGTACACCCTACCCTTCATCTAGGGTATCCATTTGAGCTCAGGTCTGGGGCCCTGGTCCTTCCATACTCTGTGTCATAGGTGTGTCTGTTTCCAGTATGGATCACAGACCTACATTGTAGCTTTGACTCTAGTCCTGCCTCCTACAGCTTCTGGTTTATCCCCTCACTGTGGCTGGGATGGCCTGCCATGCCCAGGCTCTGCAGTATGGTGCCAGCTGGTGAGGGCACAGCCTGTGCTGCAGTCACCCTGGCTCTTGCTCATCCTCCTTCATGGAACTGTCATGCTTCTGATGGTCCTTGAGAGGTAAGTCTTTATAGAATCTCCAACACTTTGCTGTAGTATACAGAAAGCTCAGAAATGCTGGAGAACTTATGCAGTTATCATTGTGATCTAGAAAAGTAGAAGAAACTTTCTGCAGATAGATAATTGCAGCATTTAATTTAATTTGTAATCCCTTAGGTAATTTCAAACACAGCATCACAAAAGTGCCCTGTGGCTCAGGGCAGAAATTCAACCTTAATCCTGTTGTTCCCCATCTGCTAAATTTGTGACGAAAACAGGCAATTAAAAGTTATTGGTGTTGATTTTATACATGGTACTGAGAACTCACATGATATTTGTATCGTTCAAGTTATCTATATTCACATCTACTGAGAAAATGGCATTGTAATGTGAGAAGGAAAAACATTTCTCTCATACCTGATCATATGTTTCAGTACCTTTAATGTAAAATAAACTCACCTAGTCTTTTACTCTCAAACCCTTGTAAAATAAAAAAAATAATTAAAAAAAGCAACTATATCTTAAATCTTTATTGTTAATATAATCTTGCATTTGTCCTTTGGCTGCGAAAGGACAGAGGCTCTAAATGACTGAAGCTGAGATTCTCTGTCTCCTCTTCCTCCAGCAATACTTACTTCCTGCAGCACACTTCCTTTAAAATTGGTATATTTTGTGCTTTGCTATTAATTACACCCTCAAGAAATTAAAAACCTTGGAATCTAAACGTGCAGGTTTTGTGCAGTCTTACAAAAGTGTGTGCTCAAAAAGGGAATCAAAGATTAGGGCAGTACTCCACAGCTAATAGTTTTGGTATTGCTAAATATGTCTACTTAGTCTCATCTTTTGATACAAATGCGTTTAGTCCTTGCAACAAAAAGAAAACAGTGAAATAAAACTAATCTCCATGTTTACATGACCTTCCTATATCCCTTCTCTCAATATCACTGAAGAGATTGGTATTTCATAAACTGAATTCAGTTTAATTCTCTGAAATTGTACTTTATTTGTTTAATAAAACACAGCTGAAAATCTCTAATGGTAGCAATTTCACACCTGCTACCTGGGACCAAAGTTTGTCAACTAGCACAAAACCAATGTTTCCAAACTGAAGTGTTCAGAAGTGCACTGTGCAGTCTCTAGCAGGTGTTCATCACAGGAGGTCTCTTAATGATATTTCTCAATTAGATTTTCTTAAACCATTATATTTGAAATCTCCTACCATTGTTAATTTAATTTCTGACAGTACAGTTTACTGTAGTTCATATGAACCAGTGCCAAAATAGATGTAAATGCACACAATTCTTTTTTGTCTTAATTTCCTCTTGAAGATTTCATTTTTAATCAAAACTATCCTTCCTAAATTTTATCTGTCTCCCGGTTCTTTTCCCATGGGCTTCATCTGAGGTCCACTGAACTCAATAGGAACTGTTGCACTGAACTGTAAAGACTGAGTCAGTTTCCAAAGCAAACATCAGTACTTTTTCCTTTTTTTTTTTAAAAAAAAACAAACAACGCCCTGCAGTTGCCTTATTGAATTCAGTTCTATGTTGATTAATTACAGACAATTATTTCTATAAGGTCAGAAAATAACCTTCAGTGGATCTCTGCTGTTCTATGTTGAACTATTGAAAGTTAAATACAGTAACTTTGGTATTTTTATTAACATTTTCCTGTAGACTAAACGAGAGCAAAACTATTTTTCGGTTGGAGGGGTTTTTTGTTTTGTTAAAAAAAAATCCCTTAGAGTTGTTTATAGACCCTGAGGGGGAAAACAAACATAAAACCAACCAACCAAAAAAAACCTCTGCACTTGTAACACCTTAAAAACCATTGCACTACAGTACAGTCCCTGCTGCAGCACAGTGGGTCTGCAGTTGTCTCTTGTGCCACAAGTGGTTAACTTTGAGCAGCTGCCGTGCTAGAACCAGGCTTGCATAGAGAAAGCCTTACACGTAAAACTATGAATAAATAAGATACAGTGCATTTGTAAATACTATTATCCTAAATTTTTGTCAGAAAAATCCAATTCATAACAGTTTTGCTTGATCCCAACAACTAGGATGTGGCTGTCTTGAGCAGTCTTTCTTTATACACTTTTTATCCAAACAGTTTTTTCAGGCCTAGTCCCATTACATGGGAATGCAACGCCCTGCATGTTCCAGAGGATTCTACAGCACACAAAAAAATTGAGAGGGAGATACCAAAAAAGCTGTGAAAAGCCATTCAGAGCAAAACTCAGCAAGCTTAATGCAAGATGGAAATAGTTTGACTTCCTTTTATGTCCAAAAGAGTGCAATTACTAGTGAAGTTAGAAGCCTGCTGCCACTTCATTGCCTGCTCACAAAGTTCTGGTTAGTGTCACATACTGCTGCTTACTTGATACCTGCATCTCATGCTGGAAGAAAATGGGAAAATGAATTTGAAACATCTAGAAACACTGCTCAAATCATACTAACAAAGAATGTGCCTGTAAAGATCTCTGCTGAGTTCACTGGCACGTTTGAAAAGGAATACTGTATGCATTTACAGTAGCATTTGATCGGCATTTCAAGGGCAGAACTACATAGCATCTGTTATTTATGCTGAGATCAAATGTTCAATGTGGCTGGTAAAAGTAGTAGGAAGAGACCATTTTTAGTGTTAAGAGCATTTTTGTTTCCTTTCTGGTTTTTTTCTTTGTGTTTTTTTTTTTAACTGTTGACTTTGGGGAAAAAAATAGTAGAAGTTTGAAGGGTGAAGAAGACAATAACAACCATTTAACATGGATTGAAACCTAAAGCTTCTTTGTTTAACTAAAATAAAATTATTTTACTAGCCTGAAGGAAAGGGAGAATCCTGAAAATGCTTATGGCTACCTAGAGAAATCCTGCTGTGAGCCCTTCTGAAAAACACGATATGCACACTATTAGGATTATCCACAATGAAGTGCAAGTGAAATAATTTTTAAATTATACAGATTATACAAATTATAGTAATAATTCTCCTATCAAGTGAGTTCTTGCTCTGCTTCATTGTCTTCTTTTGAGCTCCTTCATAGTGTTAGAGAAGTGTATTCTATACCATGTACTAAACTTTAAATTGGAAGATGGTTTATTTAGTAATTGTTAACAGATTTTTATTAGATTGATTTGAGGATTCCAGGTCTATTTTAGACTGGATTTTAAATTGAATTGGAAAAGGAATACCTAGTTCATATAAAGTATAATAAACATTTGTACCTTAATGCCATTTATGCATGATGAATATTGACCAGCCTCCCATCTCTTTGTTTGCTGGTTTTTTTACATGGCATATCTGTGAAACATTGGCAGAAGTGACCAGGGAAGAATGGACTTGTTTCTAGCCTGCTGTCAAGATTTGGGGTTTGCTGTTGTTAAAGGTTACTGAACTTGGATTTTTTTTTTTTTCCAATAAATTTATTTCCCTTAGGAGAGCTTACAGAACCAAAAACATTACTGAAGATAAATCTTTTCTCTAATAAGACAAGCTGATTGCCTCTGAGGAAGCAAATCCTGCTGTTTTTACATGGAATTATTGAAAGAGCAGTGCTGGCTTTCCCATGTGGGGCTTGTCTTGTCTTGCTTTTCTGGGGGTGATGGTCCCTGATCCTGGCTGGTGGTACTTCCCAGAAGGTGCCCATCATGTAGAAATGAATTAAACGCTTTCCCTTGCTGCTTTATCTGGTGGTATCTTCAGGTTTGGAGATACATGTCTTCCTGGTTCTCTGTTTCCCTTTCACGCATGCAGAAAAAAGTAATGAGTATTTTGGGATCTACTTGACAAAATCCAATATACATCACATTCTAGAATGAAACTGTAGGATGTATAAAATACAGTGTGTCTGTACAGCTATTTGATTTTAATTCAGAATTTTAGGTGTTCATAAGGGAGAACCAGTAATGCTTTGTAGTGTCTTGCATCTTCTGATCCTTTTTGTCTGCAGGGTGGATTTGAAGCTGATTTAATGTGCAAGAGGAAAGCCTGATCTAGTTATGGAAGAACAAAGAAATTTTTAAAAAGTTTCATGATGTTTCCTGGCTCTAATGCTTACATTTAAGGGTGTGACTTGCCTGAAGCAATTGGTTTAAACAGGCTGGAATCCAGAATGATACTGAGGGCCAGACATATGTTGTTATTTGTAACTCTGAAAATTAGACAATCAGAAAATTTTATGAGTAAGCCTAATGGTGTAAATTACTACTGCCAGTGTAAGTCCTTGAAATGTGGCAAATCAGAAAGAGAGAAGGTCAAAACAAAAAAACAAACAAAAAAAAAACCAACAAAGAAACCATGCTGCTTGTCAGATATAAAAAAAAAAGCACTTTCTCTCTCCCCAACTTAATCCTTGATAGTCTTGTCAAATACCATTTTGCCCATCATTTGTTACTTTTGTTTTATCCTAAGCTCATCTGCCTTTCGCATTCTTCAGCATAATATTCTCTTTAGTATATTTCTTTCAGCATTATTTTGATTTTGTGAGTAAGGCCAAGAACTTCTATGTGTGAATAACTTCAGACATGTAGAAAAATTGCTTTTCAGGTTATAAAAAGTTTTAAAAGGATATATTGGAGGTGGAACAAACTATTGATTTCTTTAAAGTCTTCCACTGAAATGAACATATCTTAAAAACTGACATAGTCACATCTGTGCCTAGATCCATTAGCACTGATGCTTAGTTCAGATAGGAAGCAAACCCATTTTAGATAAAGCAAGTTACTAGCAAGCTTTGTCACTATTGACTGGATCTTTTAAGGTGAATCTATGCCAAATTTTACATGTAAGGTAGAAACAGAACGCAGAAATGCCATTGGAAATGCTGCTTCCCATCAGAAAACAAAGGCTCTGCAGAATCACTAGCCTCAATATTGTAAAAAAAGAAGAGAAGGGTAAATTTTTCCCTGTAAGTAAATGACAATTGTGAAAACCTAGCAGATTCTGATATTTTTTTAATTCCACTGGTTTTGAAGCTTGCATTTTGTGACTTAACCTCTTTCCTGACAACCACACAGGATTATTCTGAAGTACCTATAGTCAAATGTTGAGTTTGAAGTCCATGTTAAAAATAAAAGTTATGGATCAATACTGCTTTTACCCTTGTAAGCAAAACAAGTCAACTTCCTCCTTTGTAAGATTTTCCAGTCTAAAACTTATTTTTTTAGCTTATTCTAGTTTCTTTAACAACCAAGCTGAAGAAAAAAAAATTTAGGTAAAGGATCACTCTTATCCAGACCAAAGCCCTTAGCACTTCATGATCTTGCTTATATTTGCCTTTTTTAATGGTGAATCTCATTAATGGTTCAGAATCTTCACATGATGACATGGTCACTCAAAGACATCTCTGTCCTTTGTCCTTTCAGATTACAAAGTTCCTTGATTATTACTAAAGCTTTTGTCGCAACATGGTTTTTTATCAGTTGTTATTAATTTTTTTGTTAGTACTTGACCTCATTTTGTGCTGTTGAATTTCATTTGTTTCCTTTAGTCTATTTGCCAAGGTCATCCAGTTCTTGCCATGTGATATCACTATTATGTTCTATATCGAGCTTGTTTTTTACTAGCTTGAGCAACACAAGCAAGTGTAATCATACTGGGTCTTGGGGACAGCTGCCTTACTTTAGGTAATGCTTTTGCTTGCTATGACTCACAGGTGGCTCTGGCTTGGGGTTAGAGATGGTTTATGAATGCAAGTTGCTTCCTTCTCTTTTGTTTCAAGTTAGTGTGTATTTTTCGGCAGGAATGGAAGATAGAAGCTGATGTTCTGGATTGTTGTTTAGAAATCAGAATTTAATGGAGATAAATGGAAAAAAATGATTTCTTAGAAAAATAATAAAAATGAGGAAGTGCTAGAATACAAGGCTACATAAAGCCTTGAGAACACGAAGCAGCAAAAGCCCTTAAGGTTTCAGTGCTTTACAGAAAGAACAGGATATTGGCATGAATCCTGGATGCATAAAAACAAAATTAAAGGAATTACAAGGTATTGGTTAGATCTCAGCAAGAGCCTTGCATGCACTAATAGCCATGTGAGAAAAGCTGTAATTGCTCATGGTAGGATGAAAAACTATCTAACCAGTCTGCTATTTGGCTCAAAGACTTAAATTAGGAGCAGTTGAAGTTGAGATTTTTCTTGGAAGTAGTAGGAGGGTGGAGAAAGCTTTTGAATTTGCCAACTTAACTGGAGTTTTAAAATGATCAGTGGAGTTCCAATAAAATTAATCAAAGCAAACTCTTTGTATTTGTAAGAAATGGGTAAGATGACAAGATAAAAAGCTACATACAGGCACACATAAGAAATAAATAAGTAAATAAATCCTTCATCAATAAAAAAGCAAAAGTGATATGGAATTGGTTAGTGTTAGTGTATCAAAGTTGCACCTATATGCTATGGAATTCTGCTCCCTTACCAAGGACCTCAAATGTTGGCAGTGAGATGCTGAAATATGTTTGAGAATCTGGGCTTCTGTGCTTCAGAGTCATATGAATTAATTGTCTGTAATAAAACCTACATTTTCAGGTGGGTGACATTTTAAAGGCATACATTTCCACCAGCTGCAGTGAGAGTACCTAGTGTGGGCTTAAGTTAGCTAATGAAATACAGCAACACTTAATTCTTAATGCCTCCTGTTACCTGCTCAGAATCTGAATGAAGGCAGGTGGCTGGTCTGCCTGGGGGGGATATGCTACAGAAACTATAGTGTATGTAGTAAATGAACCTGTGGATTAAGTTAGTCTTGAAGTTTACTTGAAGGGTAGTCTTTACAGTGAACTCTTAATATATTAACTTTCTTGACTTTAAAAAAAATCAGTGGTAGGGGAGCATGTGCGCTATCTCTAAATACTAAAAGCATGAAAGCTCAGGCAGGGATCAATTCCTAGCTCTCAAGCCTTGTAGCACAAGACTGAGTCATGTCTCTGATGTTAGGTTGTGGTTTCTTCTAGGGTGTGTATACACTTGGCTTTTTATTGTCCTTGGGATCTAGACCATCCTGAGGCAGTTGCTTTTATTGTGTTTTTGCAGTTCAAAGTCCCTGAAATAATGATCACTGTGATCCCAACGTCGCATTAAATGCTGTGAGGTATGCTATGCAGGCATGTAAACATGTATTGGAAGAACCTCACCTCACACAGGTCAACAAGGGGAAATGCAAGGTTTTCCACCTGAGGAGGAACCAAACCCTTGCCATCAGTACAAGCTGGGTGTTGACCACTTGTAAAACACCTTTGCAGAGGAGGAGGCAGAGGTCCTGGTGGACAAGTTGAAAATGAGCCAGAATGAGCTAGCAATAGGCCCTTGGGGGAGGGGAAGCTAACTATCCTGGACTGCATTAGCTGCATGTGCTGCCAGCAGGTTGAGGGAGGTGTTCCTTCTCCTCTGCTCAGCACTGGTGGGGACCACACCTGGAGTACTGTGTCTAGTTCCAGGCTGAACAATGCAAGAGAGATGGACGTACCAGAGAAGAGTCCAGGTACAAACAAATTCTGAGAGTTGCCTGGGGTGATATGATAATTAGGCCATTGATGACTTATGACAGTCATTAACAGTAAAAGCAATAGATAGTGAAAACAGCAGCACTTTCAAAAAAATATATCCATGAACATCCAACACAGTGTGGAAGGCTGCAACCAAGATGGAACTGCTATGTTGTAAAAACCAGGCTGCCAACCAGAACTCTGATGCCTCAACCATCTGGAGTGGTTTCCTGCTCTCCTGAGTTCAGAGTAGTGGTTACGGGGTGACTGGAGGCCTTTACTGCCACCACCTGCTGTACTGGTGTTGCTTAGTAAATAATCGTAGATTTTTGTCAGACTGATGTGGTTCTGTCCTTGCAGCTACCTCAGCCTTCTCAGCATCTGGTTTAATCAAAGTTAACTTGGAACAAATACCATGGAAAGCTAGAAGCCATAATTACAGTTGACCTTTGTGTAATTTAATTTCATGATGACTTTTTATTCCTTCTATAACTATGCAGTTAATAGTAAAAGAGATAGAGGGCAATCGGTTTCTTGCTTAATAACCCAGGAGTCAGAATTTAAGGCAAACAAGATAATGAACAAAGTCCCAAAAGCAGAACCACAGTGGAAATGGAATTTAAGAACTAATAAAAGACTTTCATAAAAATATGAGCAGGAACTGGAGGTACTTTGGAAAAAACAGCTGTCTTTCAAATAAAGGCACTGACACTATTAGACATAAATGATAATATAAGCCCATCTTTGGGGAAACAAAGTCTGCAATGTGTTTTTGAAACATTCACATTTGTTCTGAGTTCAGATGTTCCACACACGTAGTTTTGAATTACAGGTTTTAAAATTACGATCAAACATCAAGAAAGGAACATTTTTGTAACAAATCACAGTTAATGTGGTTTTCCATCAGATCAATAGATAATATTATCAAGGTCTATGACTTGCAGCTATAAAACCTATGTGCTTGATAATTTCCTTATATAGGGTAAGTAGAGATAAATAAAATTGCTTAGCTTGAGTCCTAGGAAATAATGACCTCAGTTTTAAGTTGTACAACATGGCAATGGAAGAACTTTGAGAAAATACCAACATATTCACTACCTGGTTGTGGTTTGTGGTTTTTTGTTTGTTTGTTTTGGGGGGATTTTTTTGTGTGCGTGTGTATGTTTTAGGATATATTTCCTTTTGTGTGATTACCAGGGTTTACAGTGCAAGGAATAGCTGATAGCAAAGGTGTGTTGCTTATTAAGTAAAAATAAACTGACAGAAGACAAGGTATGTAGCAAAAAGCTCTCAACACAGATGAAACAGAACAGCTGTATTGTCTTCTATGAAAATACGAGTTTAACTGACTTGATTTTTGTAACTCATGACCACATGCATGCAAGTTTGAATTTAGTAAAGTTTCAGAAAACTTGTAATGTACAAAAAGCCTAATATTTTGTTTACATAACTATCAATTATTCTGTTTTTTACATCAAATGTAACAGGATCAGAATAGCATTTGTTTGCAGAATAATATGATATCTGGTCTAATAAATTACCTTGAGCAAGCTGGTGCAAGTCTATTGAATTCTGTTCTTTTACCAGCACAGGAGATATCAGTGGGAAGTACAGTTTTGTCATAATTATGTGACATGGTACTGCTATAAAGTTCAAACACATCACTGGGGATGAGTCTGATTACCCAAGATGTAAATAATTTCATTTAGATTCAAAGTCATATTGTCAGATTTCTAACAAATGACAGGTTGTGAGGTTTCTTTCAAATACCTGACACTTGAAGGTCAGCTGTTGTCCTCTTTTCTACATCTATGAAATAGTGTACAGTATGTTACCATAAACCAAGTGAAGAAAAGTTGTGCCTGGGCCTAAACCTAGGTCCCTTTTTCTACTGTAAAGGTAGAAGAGGGAGAAAAATCACTTCTATGCTGTCCCAAGACCTGGAAATAGAGTTTTACTTGGTCTTTATTCTTCATCCACCTCTAACTGACATCTGCACTGTCTAGAGCACTGCACTGACACTTGCATCTTGCATTTACTGAGCTGAATGCCATGCACCACGGGAAACTCACAGAACTTAATCAGCAATCAAGATATGTACCAAATATGTGGAAAGCAATTCCATTATAATGATGCAATATAATAAATTAAAGTCATATTGACTGCAATGAATTTGAATAATTTAATACCACTGAAAATCAATATCACACACCTATTGAAACATTCATTACAATAAACTGTTTAGGCTATGTAAAAAGCTTATCATTCAGTATGAATATTAACAGCCTGTTTCCCAGACAGCTAGACAGCGATTAGAACTGATGATTTTGTATGTAGTATGGAAATGATGTTCTTAATTGCGGTGAAGTTTTTATTGCAGGGAAGATATAGAAAACAGATTTATGCTGGTAATTATGAATTACAATAATGTATAGTGTACAGAGAACAGTTTCTCTCTAAGTTAATATTGTTAACAAAATTGAAATCAATATTTTTTGGAAGAGTAGCAATGTGTTTTTATAGCCTCTTTCTGCTTGTTTTGCTTTAAAAGTAAGTAACTAAATAAAAGCCCCATAGCTGGCTCTGAGACAAAAACAAGCAAGAACAAACAGTAGTAGTATGGTTAGTGACCTAAACAGAGAGGTTTGTATTCAGTTGAGATCTTTGGTAAAAGTTCTGTATTTCTAAGGGTGTTTGAGCCTCAGGCCCTCATCTGTGAAAAGGGAATGGTAATTTGCTTCCTGTGATTTTTCTGGATCAGAGCTGGTCTGTGCAGTACAGCTATAGAGTTGTCCAATATTGGCTATTATACTCTAATAAAAAATGAAATATACTTTATTCAAATTTCTTCAAACTTTAGAGACAAGTGAAAAAAATGGGGTTTTTTATATATTCTAAAAAGGATAAGACAAGTAATTTTTCCTGGACTGACCCTGTTGTAGTATGACACTTTTGTAAAGTTACTGATACAGTTATACTAAATCATTTTTATTTGTGTTCTTAAGAATTTCTGGTAATATATGGACAACAGTAGATATTTCCTTCATTAAGCACTTGAGAAACTATAACAGGATACTTAGTTCCTTGATTTCTTGGTCACCCTTAATGACTTTATAATTGCAGGTATTATAATGGTCAAAGGGTTGCCCTTTGTCTTCCCAGGAGTAGATAAATATTTAATCTTGATTCTACTCCAATTAGAGTTAAAGGAGAAAATCACTATAGTTTGGACCTAGGTAGACATTGATCCTTGGGCATTTAGTGATTTATAAAGTTTGGTAGATATGGCTTAGTAAGGCATAACATCAGAGAAATACATTCTGTATATAAATTTCACTTGTGGTGTTGACTTCTGGAAACCAGCATAACAAAATGCAGTTCAAGACATGAGTGTTATTTTCACAGCTGCATGACATGCAGTGCAGAGTTGTTGTAAACTGCTAGTTCCATACATATCCCTGTAAGTGAAAGTGAGCACAGCCAATGTTTCTGAAATCTGTGGAGAAATGTGAAAACTCTTGAGAATATACGAAAGGAATATTACTTCCCAATATATGATGTGTCTAAATTATTCCGTTATTTAAAAAAAAAAGAGAAGCAACTAGAAAGGTATATCTGTCTGGTTGCCTTAGCACTTACATCATGTTTGTAGTTTGGACTATGCAGAAATCAGTCTTTATATTAATTTTAAGCACAACTGACACTTATCATTTGATATTACTGTTGTGCCTTTGTATTGTTCAGGATGCAAATACATAAAACACAAGCCGTATCTCAAAGAGTATAACAGAATATTTCAAAATTAAATAAACGTGTAGAAAAATTAGCTGACTTGACACATTTGAATCCTAATCTTCTGGACCTCAGCCTACACTTAATCACAGTGCTCTTGTCCTCACAGTTTTTGGAGGTATTACTGTCTGATAGTTATGATGTGTTCAGACAATGCAAGTAAACCCAAGTATGAAATACGGAGGCCATAAAATCCCAAATGTATAAGTTTGCTTCTGATGTAGGCCCCCTGTAGCATTCAGAGGTATCTTGGGGAAGGCTTGTCCCATTTCAGACTATATTCTGAACTATAATATGAAGTATTTCATATTTCACACTGATATTTGAATTCTTAAATTTGTTGCTCTTAGAAAGCATTGCGGTGTCTAAACTGACTTTGGAACTGAGTGTAATAACTAGGAGTTAAAAGTGTATTAAAAAATAATTTAAAAATTTACATTGATCTAGACAGTATGAGAGCTCAAGGGTTTTTCTGTGCTTTCTAGATTCTAAGGTTTTTGAAGGACAAAAACTGACCACTGTTTTAAACAGCAGAGATCTGTTTAAAAAAGCAGATGTTATGAGGTGGAGATTTGAGTGTATTCACGCATCAGAATCTAGAAATGTAAAAATGCTCTCTAAAAAAACTCTAATAATATGTTGATGCTATCATTTGCAGGAGAGGAAGAATATACTGTAAAGGAGTGTTCTCTCAGAGAAAGATTACTTGAAGGAAGACAATTAGAAAGATTCCCAGCCTTGTTATGTTGTCTTTTCTAGTATAACGATCAGCCAGTTTCACCTCCCTTTTCCATACTAGATTTCCTGTAAAGGCAATCCTCTGGGGAGCAGCACAGGCTGCTGTAGCTCTACAAGGGAAAATCACTTAGGAACTGAGATCACAGGGAGCCAGGCAGAGCAGTGATCTCGCTGACAAGGACCAAATCTCATAGCGCTTGAGCAAGGCAAAGAGCAGACCTGGTGAGGGTAACCAGGTACAGCTGACACATCAGAGATCACCAGAAGTCTCTGGTGACAAAATAACTCTTGAGTTTAAGCCTGAGAGCAGTCCATGGGTCAGGATAAACAAGGTATGTAGTACAAGAACCCAGGTAGTCAAATCTTCAGGAAATGGAAGATGCCCTGACCCTAAATCATACAATGTTAAGACAGATGTATACTGTGTTTCTTTGGTCACTATACATAAAAAAAATAATAAATAAATCTTGTACTTTAAGGACTCGTGTGCAAGTGCAGGAAAAACAACATTTTTATTGCCAAGTTCACAATCTTGTTAGCCAGCCAACCTACTATTTCCTTATAACTGTATAACAAATATTACTTTTGCTTTGCCTTATTTTTTTAAAATCAGTATTGATATTATGAATAAATAGTGGAGTAGAAATTCTGGTATTTTCATAGCTGAAGCTGACTGTGGATTGTTGAGAATAACAATTATTTTAATGACAGTATCAGCTAATATGATATTGTCCTGAAAGAGTAAATGTGTTTACCATCAAACTGTCATTTTGACAAGGTGAGGTTTTTTGTTGTTTTGGGGTTGGGTTTTTTTGGTTTTTGTTTGTTTTGGTTTTTTTTTTTTTACTAAAGAGACACTTAAATGTGATGGTGAGAAAATATATTAAATATACCTTAAGCAGCTCTGCATGATGGAATTTTCAAATAGAAACACTTAGCAGGCCTATCAAAACTTACAAAAACACTGCAAGCTACTTTCAGAAACCTTGCGCTTGCACTATGAATATATGTAAAAAAACTTAGATACACACATGTCTGTGTACATATGGATATATGTATTAAGAACAACTCAAATGGAGGACACACAGATCTGAATACAGTTTGCTTCCCAGGTTAGAGGTTTTTAGATCTCTCTGTTCCATCGGACGATTCCATTATTTTTACCACCCTTTCATTTTTTATTTCATTTTACTAACAATACTTTAATTTTCTTTGCTAGGAATATTATTGCTATAACAACAATCTCTACTGATATTTATGATGGAGTATACAGTAGTAGCACAATTCCCATTCTCAATTATTTAGCCTTTAATTTTATTTATTTTTTTTTTAATCTTTCCTCAGTAATAGAAGTATACAAGTCCATTACTTTGTGTAGCCACATTAAAATACAGTTCTGGTATAAATTACTTCTGTTTTAAAAAAAAATTAAAAGCAAGATAAAGAGTACAACTAGTAGACAACTTTGGATAATGGCAAGAAACAAAAAAAAATCGTAAGTGGTAAAAATCAATCACATTCTCTGGATTTTTTTAACTTTTCTACTAGAAAAGTTTTCTTTCTCAAGGAAAATTAGCGGCACTATGTGCTCATCTCTTTAATATATGGAATTAAATTAAGAAATCATATATTTAATTTATCATCTTATTTTATGAAAATTTGAGATCTGTATCAATGCTGACACTCTGACAGCATTATAGCACTAGTGTCTGAGTAAAAGCTACTTTAAGATTGGAAGGAAACTGTCAGTTAGCACTATCATCTATCACTTACTATAAGAGCTGTAGTGGGGAATCTTCCCAAAACCTAGGACGCTTACATTTTTTTGTATTAGCTGCCATTATTTGACAAATGTCACAGAACTTCTTACACACGAATTTTAATCTTGTTGCATCTTGTCTTTTACCATTTTCAAATTCTCCCATTTAACAAGATGTGGTGGATGACATACAGTGGTGCATCAGCTTGCTTCTTTAAGTGTGTACCTATATGTATTACAAAATTTAAAACACACATCAATGTGGATGCCATTTAAAATTACTGAAATTCAAGTTATTTTCATTGGTTTTGTATTTCATTGTGCTAGATGCAAACCCCAAATACCTCATAACTGTAGAATTGTAAACATGAACAGCAAACAAGAGATGGAACTTTGTGAGCTAGGAATACACAACAAATAACAGCCACTATACTTGTAGCTCAAGGTAGCAAAAAAGTAAGAGGAAACAAACTGAAAGTAATTTGCTCAAAGTCACACAGCTGTTAAGTACAAGTGACGCGAGCTGAGGAATTCTGTGACATTCACTGCCTAATATGTGACATTTGGTGACTAAATGCAACTTGAACTTTTTTGGCCAAATCTTCAAACACAAATTTTCTTAAATCCAAGAAGAGCATTTTGGCACAACCCAGTGTGCCTTCTTAGGCCTGTGACTAAAGGAACTCAAGCAAGATACGATAACTGAAGCTGAGTTCAGTATTGTGCTCTAAATATGGGTCTATTCTGGAGCTGATCAGTCACAGCTTTAACAAAGAACAGTATTCTTAGAAAGGGAATGAACTTGTTACTCTTCACGCAAGAACCTCATACTCTTGATACAAGAGACTCATGTTTTGATTTTAGCCATTGAGGTCTGTTTAAAGGTCATTTAAAGCTCTTGTATGAAGATATTGCCTTATACTGTGGTGACATACTTATGCAAATATAACTGAGCTGAATGAAGACTTAAATTTGTTTTATTACAGAAGACATACAAATGGTAATAAAGGGTACCTATCAAACTTTGTTTTTCTGGATGACATCTTGGTGTTTTCATGCAAAAATAATAAAGATGTCTCCCAAAAAACTAATATCATGTTGAAAATTAGTTCTGTAAAACAATATCTCCTCAAGCACAAATAAAGTTAAATAAAATTAAATCCAATTGCAATTTGATTAATACTTATGAGATAGGGAAAGGAAAAAAAAAAACCACCAAAATTTTATTAATTTACAGGGAGTACAAAACATATGGACAATGAAACAATTCCAGTAAATTCATAGCCTAGTTAATTCATTAGGAAGTCATCTCTTGGGTAATTGCTGAAACTGAAAATGTTGACAGCCTATTATTAAAATCTCCATGGGATGCTAATGTAGAGTTGAGGGATTTTTCTGTTAAGCTGAATGACTCCATAGAGTCAGAGAAAAGAAGAATGTTGTCTGCCACCCTGTAGTTTTCCAGGAAAGGGTTCTTTACCATTAAATTGTAAGAATATAAGGAAGAAGTTTAATTTATAAAAGGCTACGTTGACATCAGCCTGAGATCTAAGTTTCTGACTAATGGGATGCTAGAAATCTATAAAGTTTTGTTTTTGAAAAGTTAAATTGGATTCTGTGTCTACTGCTGGCAATAATCACATATATTTTTAGCTTGGTTTTTTTTTTAGAAAATGTGTCTGTGAGATAACTACATGATAACAAATGCTGGGACTGTGCAAAATGGGCATCTCTGCAGAGGAAAGATAAGTAATGTGAAATCCAACTATATTCAATACAGCTAATTCACTTTCTTACTGTTACCATATGTATTAAGCAGCATCTAGTAGCCAAAGCCACTGTGGTAGATACTGTGTAACCAAAAAAATACTACAGGGTTTTTTAATATTGTGTTACTGATATCTATAATTGTTACACGATTCAATTTTGTATGCATCTGATTCTTTGTATTGTTGCTATATATCTTTGGAATTGCAAGCCTGACAGTAAACCACAATGTAGGAGCCAACTCCTTAATTGGAATCTACTTGAATTTGGAATTGAAGTCCAATTTAAATTTCTAAATCCATAAGTACAGTAGTTTTCAGAACAAAGTTTGAAAATTAATATAGTCTAATCTTCCATAGTATTAATCTTTAGTGATCAACTGTTTCTACATTTCTTTTAATGATAGGTCTACTCAGAAAAAATAACAAAGTAAACACAAACAGTATCCAATGTCAAAAAGCCCCAAAGACAAAAAAAAAAATCAGGAAATTGGAATTAAAAAAATATTAAATAACACCTACCATTGCAGTTTAAATAGGAAGTTCTTGTGTACCTGCTTTACAGGTTGATCAGAGAGACTCTAAAAAACACATTAAGACTTACTGCTAGGGTTTTTTTTTTTCTTCTAAAGTTATCAAACCCACTGGAAAGTAATCTCCCCAAGAGATCAATACTTCCCTCAGTGTGCTGATTGAGTCAGCCTTCCAAACATAAATAGAAGGAAATAAAAACAACAGACAGCTTGCAAATCCAACTAGGCCATAAATGAGTCACCATGTCCATTAAGATGCATTGACTTCCCATCTATTTACATCTATAGGTAAGTACTGATTACAAACAGGAAATTGTTAAACAGGTGACACTAGTTATGCACCACAGTACCATACAGTAAGCTATTAGTGCATACTGTTTCCTGAGACCTCATTTTTGGTATTCTTGCCATGAAACAAATATAGTTGTATCTTAGATGATGTTTGAGGAAACTAGTATCTTACTAAGAAGAGTACTACCAGTAACATGAACTTTGTAAGATTGTATACCCTTACTTCTGCATATAAACATGATTATCCAAGCCTTTTCCATCTGTAACTGCTATTAGCTCATGGGTCTAAAACCTATATTTATGGAAAAAAAATAGGGATCTAACTCTGTGGGAATTATTTCACAACTTCAGTGATAATATTTGAGGAGAAACTATGGCCTGTTAAGGCCACGTATTTCTTCCCTATTCACTGAGCACACATAGCAAGGCCTTACTCTTACAGTGGCACACTGAGAACATGACATTCCATCTAGTCAGAATTGGTACCCTCTATACTTGTCACATTGGGTCTAATATCCATATGTGTGTAACATGTGACAGTAACAGACATGTTGCTCTCAGAAGGCCTTGGTAGGTAGAGGAAAAAAGTCTTATGTAAACAGTTTTGAGTCTTATCTTTCTGCCATAGGTAGGTTTTTCTTGTGTCTCTGCACCACTCATACAGATAATTAGAAGATTTATTTGGTTGCCTTTTCATGCTACAGCCCTGAATCATTCTGAACTACATACAAAAGGCCAGGATTTGTCACTTGACCTGACGTGGCTGACATACAGCATTCCCAAACTTAGCATCAATCCCATTGCCTGATGTAGGAACTAGGTCTTGTTACATAACCTGCAGTAGGATGTGTTCCCTTCCTTTTTGGTGAAAGCTGGCTGTCCTACCTGAATGGATAGTGATTAAATATTATGTTCCATGAACTAACCAGTGAAGTGATTTCAAATGGTTTAATTTGAATGGTGAATTATTTAATTCCTATGAAAATGAGTAATGAATTGTCTGTGTATATATGCTCAAAATATACCATTCAAAATTCAGAATAAGATCTTATTAATGTTTTCCTCATCTCCTTGCTATTAGCATTTAGCAAAGCAGTGAAATACAAGTTGTAATTGGAAATGAGTAGCACATAGTGAAGTTGCATGTGCCCTCCTGGACATTGCTGTACTAAATCTTCTCTGATGTGAAAGAGAGTAAATAAAACAGAGTGGGAGGAGACACACGTCTGAACTGAATGCAAGGGTTTCTCAATAAAAAAGAACAACAGAATTAATAACATTATCTAGGAATTATTGCTAGCATGTTACTAATGAAATACAATTCTTGTATTTTGTTTTATTCCTCATTATATTTAATCCAGTATGTTCTGGATCACTACGTGAAATTCACTGCAAGAATAACATTCATGAATTGCACTTAGGTGTTTTGAACTTGATTACATTCTGGTTCAGTATTTAGTGGTTTCAAGTATAGATTATGTTTCTTCAAAATAGTACAGTATCTTATTTTTTATGGTGAAGAAACATTAAGAATTAACAAGTATGATACAACATTAAGAAGATCAAATCCCATTTGGATGTAGATTTTACTGAAATATGCTGAGCTTGAAAAACTAAATAGAGGGAAAAAGTATCACTTCTTCTTTGGACAAATATGGTTGTAATTGTATGCCTTGTATTAGAAATCTTGAACCTCATACTTCTATTGAAAAAGCTTTTACAATAACTTTATATATTTTGCTGGCTTGGACAAATATGGTTGTAATTGCATGCCTTGTTTTAGAAATCTTGAACCTCATACTTCTACTGAAAAACTTTTACAATAACTTTATATATTTTGCTGGC
>NW_010330736.1:0-18757 GCF_000700745.2 Antrostomus carolinensis
GGAGAGATTCCAAACCCGCCTGGACGCTTTCTTGTGCAGCCTGCTCTGAGTGATCCTGCTTTGGCAGGGGGGTTGGACTGGATAATCCCCTGAGGTCCCTTCCAACCCCCACCATTCTAATTGTCACCTTGAAGCAACACTTCTTTTCTCAGCCCAGGTGTATATGCTGCATTGACTGATAAAGTGAAGCTACCATGACCCAGGTCTTCCTGTAAAATTAACATTAAAAAAAAAAGGAATTTTTCTTCTATTTTTCTTCTTCTTATTATTTTATTATTATTATTATTAACCAGGTTGGGCAGAGGATAAAGACTGACAGTAAGAAAGCAAAGTAAAAAAAGTAGAAGCAGTAAAATAATTATACACCTGCCAATTCCTTTCTTTCTTCTTAAAGACTCACCCACTTTTTTGCCTGTGAAAAGTTCATTTAAAGCTGTCTCTCCTGTGCAGTAGGAAAAATAATAGTTCATTCAACAGTATAATACAAATCCCAAAATGTTTTCAAATTTCCCTCTTTCGTGTGTTTTAAGAGTGACAACTATTAATTAAGCATAACAAAGAGAGACAGGATTTAACAAGATTTAGCACAACTCGGGCAACTTGGGGTAGCAAAAAGAAGGTAAATGCTAAATGAATCTGTGGAGTTACTTGTCCAAAATGGGCAAACTCTGTTTGAAACACGACTTTAAGAATGGAAACGATCACAGAGCTACACAATCTGCTTTCCATCCTTGATGTAGAGAGTGTACTCATCCTATTAGGTAATATCAAGGTCCAGCTTTGGGGAAAATTCAGTGGAAAACTTACCCCATGAACTTTGCTTTCAAGAAGTCAGGAAAAATAAAGAGAAGCTCTGAGTCTTCAAATAAATCACTTTGTCTTCTTGTGCCTGTTTCATTCCCTTCAGAGCCTGTCCTTCAATTTATCTCATTTTCCACAAGTGTCTTTTCCTTAAATATACAGTTTCTTAGATTTCTCCACTTATACAAATCCCATTTTACTTTGTCAAGACCTTTGTGCTTATGCAACTATTTCAGTCACGCTGATTCTATTTCATAGGTATCCATCTATCATTAGAATAGTTAAAGAGAGTTTGAAAAGCCCTCCTGAGAAGGATCTTAGACCTTTCAGATTTCTGAAGGAGGAGGAAGATTCCTGTGGCCCAGGAAAGATTCTCACAGGTTCATTTCAAGCCTAGTTCTGTTGTTTTGAAAAGTTGCATGATATTCGAGAAGGTGATCAAACAATTCTGAGCCATTTTCGTAAGTTCTTCCAAGTGTCTGAAAATAATAGGAGTGGGGGGAGTTTTGTCAAAAAGGATAAAATAATAACATTTTTAATTGCATATCACAATTTCCTTCATAAGGACAGAGGAAAAAAAACTTTGTGTTTTCTGACTAACATTAATAATCGCTTACAAAGGTGTTCTGTCTGCTCAGTGTTTATAGAAAGGGAAAAGTGGTGAACCCCAATAAAAATGCTGTTCCTGCTTCTTTGTGGGAGCTCACAAAATGCTATTTCACTATCTGAAAGTCCCATTGAGTGAATGCATTGAGTTAAATCCTGTCCAGACACTTTTTCATTGCTTTAAATTCCATTTGAGCTTAATATGATTTCTAATGAAGTTGAAATACAATAGGAAAAAACACAAATGTCATATCTGCACCCCTGTGAAAATGTCTGAAGCTCTACAAGAAAGTGGAAACACTGAACCTTTATCTGTGAGTGTTGCACAGAATAAGCAGTTTTTCTCTGTTATTTCATTTTCATTGTCAGGCACTGACTCCAACTCAGAATAATTTCTGTTAAACTCAGAGGCAAAGAGGACCTGCAGAGCTGCGTGGTATTTTCCCTGCCCCTTTCACACCACTGCTCTGTTAACTTCATACCATTATACCTTGTGATGTCCTTTCTATGTACCTCAGAGTTAGACACCTACTTAATCCTTCTTACAGCTGCTGCTATAAAAATTCCTGTGCATGGAACAGCTGCACGTGTGCTGCCAGGATGAATGGGCTGTAGACACAGAACTGTCATCCCATCTCATCTGCAGGAGGTCTCCATGCCGTATGACAGCGTGGCTTCTTGCCAACAGTATGAAGTGTGTTGCTCTCTTTCTTGAGGATGTTTTACTCTCACTGCTTTTGCCATTTTTCCTGGGACTTAAATAATGATGGGACAGATCTGTTCCCTGGTGGTTGCCCCACTCTGAAGCCACAGCTGCTTTGATCTTTGGTAAGAGAAAGCAGCTGTGCCCATGGCGTAGTTTCATTCCTCACCTATCAAAGGCGCTGAACTGAAGTGGCTGGAGGAGAAGCTGGTTCCACTGGCTTTGCATCAGGAATGCTGAATCCAAGCAGCTGCAAATGGATTTGAGGCCTTTTGCTTTTTGGACAATGACCTTGTTCCTGTGCCTGTTACATATAACTGATGTAGGCAGACGTCTCCCAGGAGGTGCTGGCTTTATCTTTTAAACAAGTTGACTTCTTGACTGTGACCTTCAAAAATTAGCAGGGTACAACCGTGCTTTATTAAGTTCATTATATCCTGTAGCATCCCAGATGCTCCATAAAAAAAGAACTTTAAAAATGACCTAATAAATTCTTCAATATAATTAATGTTTCAGTTGAGGCTAGCCCAAATTATTTCTAACACCTAGAACTCCCATATGTCCAAAATAAAAAGAAGAAAGACAAAGGCAAACTGATCCATGTAGCTACAGCTGCCAAGCATTGGACTAATCAATTCTATCTACAAGGTTCCTAGCTTTAGGACATTCTTTGGCCATGGTTTGTGAAGAAATAGAGATGGGGAAACTTACAGAATTTCCTGTAGGAAGGCCTCACTTGTGGCGAATAAATATCAACCTCATTGCTTTTTCGATAAGACTTTGGCTGCAAAGTCTCTTGGGTACATCTGATAAAGTTGTTATGACCTATTCTTCAGCACCCCAAAAATGGTTTCTTTAGGAGAAAAAGAAGTGATACTGGAACAAGATTTTTTTGTTACCTTTGCTAAAGCTGAGGTCTTTGTATACTTTGTAATGCCAGATTTGCTCTCAATTAAATGTGTATTACTTTCTTTAGTTCCAGCTATGAGTTGTAGTCCAGCTGCTTGGGTAATCCAAGATATCATTATTTTATACACGGCTATATTGTTGCAAAGGAATGCACCACAGCTGCCAGGTCTGACTGCTGGTGATTATATCTGAAATGGTAGGACTGAGTCTCAGTCATAACTGATAATTGATCTCATAGTCAGTTCCTTAATCAAACAGCATGTCTAGACAAAATTCTTCTTGATTCTTCCCATCAAAAATCTGCACAATTCTCCTCAAAGCTGAACAGTTCTCTGTACCAGCCATTATAATTACAGTTTTATCATCTTTGTGGATAAATGGGTAACTAGCTTTCCTTGGCAGAGCAAGGCAAACATAATCTGTGGCTTTACAGGCTGTGTGTGTGCTGTGTGGTAGTGTGTATTCTCTGAGGAAAGCTCTAGATACCATGAGAGACTGATGAAGAATCTAGGCAACTCTGTAATACTCCTGGAGAAAAGGAGGCTGAGGGGAGACCTTCTGTCTCTCTGCAACTCCCTGAAAGGAGGGTGGAGAGAGGTGGGGGTGGGTCTCAACCAAGGAACAAGGGACAGGACAAGAGGAAATGGGCTCCAGTTGTGGCCAGGGCAGTTGAGATGGGATGTGAGGAAGAATTTCTTTGCTGAAAGGGTTCTGAGGCATTGGAAGGGGTTGCCCAGGGCAGTGGAGGAGTCCCCATCCCTGAAGGGATTGAAGAGTCGTGTAGACATAGTGCTGAGGGACATGGGTTAGTTGGGGACTTGTCAGTGTTGGGTTCATGGTTGGACTCGATGGTCTTAAAGGGTTTTTCCAATCTGGGAAAAGCTGTGATTCTGTAAGAACACCACTAAAAACATAATGCAGAGGAAAGACCCTTCAGTCTCAGTACTGGAGAGCGTGTTCTTCAGTGCCCCTGAAACTATCTGGTTTCTGCTGTATTTAAGCCTCAGTGAGAAATTGTGGCCCCTGAGGAGACGGTGGCAAAGTTCCTCATGATTCTGAGGGGGCCAGGACAGTGTCCCACAGGCTGAAGAATGACAGGCTTGAAATCTGTAGAACTTTTAAACATGCTACTATCATGCCAATAGTATTGTGATATATAATAAGAAGAAACCTGGGTTAAAACAAATAAAGTGTGAAAAAGGAATGAAAAAGCCCCATACTCCCAAACACACAATGGTCATTGTCCAAGCTGGTAAGCCAAACACTCCCCATGGCAAAACAGTCATTTTCTGTAACTAACTTTTTCAAATTTTCACTTTGTGGGCTGAAATGTTCTATATTCAGTGGATCCAAAAGGTTATTATTATCACTTGTTATTATTATTGTTCTAAAAACAATATGTTCAAGCATTTCCCAGAACAAGGCTAGGGTAAAATCCATTGTCTTGCCTGCCTTGCCCATGAGAATTTTGTCATGTGCCCCTCTTAACAATTGGTATGGTATGGAGCAGGGTTTTTAGCTGATCTGCCTTTTCACACCTCCGTGTAAAGTCATCCTGAATCTCACAATGTCTTTGGAAATGTAGCGGGTAAAACTGAAACAGGCTTTTCTGACTACTTATTACAAATTAAATCTTTTGAAGTTTCCACCCATGTTGATTATAGTCCACTGGTAGTTTTGAGTGACTGGTGTTTATCTTGTGACCCTAGTGCTGCAGTATACTAGAGATACTGGAGTGGGCAGAAGCTGGGAGGTGAGGTGAGGGAAAGGTCTAGCAAGGAAGAACATCTAGTGTTTGGATCTGTGGGATGTAGGTTTCCTGCAAAAAGAGATGAGCACTGAAGCCAGAGGCTAAGGGACAAGTATCTGATGGGAGATGCAGAAGATCTGAGAGTGTCTTGGGCTGTGAGGTATGAAAAGTATGCAAAGAGACAAAGTGGGGAGAGGAGAAGGCAGAAGATATCATGAATATTGAGAGGAAGAAGAGTAGAGCTAGAACTGAAAAGTATAGAGCCTGAAAGGGCTGGAGAAATAGTACCAAAAATAAAGGGTAAAAAGGAAGGGAAAACAACCTAGTGAGTGAGGACCATGAGACTGGGATGCCTGAAGAGCAAACAATTGGCTTGGCCAGGTCATAGAGAAGTGGAACAGGGATGAGAAGGCAGAGAGTGGGAAAATCATTACAAAGATGGAGAGAGAGCAGGAGACACGAGTGTGTGGGAGGGAGGGACTTTACCAGACAGGTAGGAATTGGTGGAGGCCAGAAGAAGGAAGGGCTGGCTGGAAGCTCTGTGATGCTGTAACATGCTTCTCTTCGCAGACCTTGAGGTTAGGAAGTCAATGAAGCATTTTTAATTCAAAATGTAACTTCCCCCCACCCCCAAACAGAAATAATGCATATATGTATATATGTATATATACATGTACTTGCCTCCTAGATTATGGAATTTCTGCAATGTTATAGTCAGCTGATGCTTCACCTGCTCACCTGACAGGAAAGGTTAAATCTGGCATTTCCCAGATTAGCTTGGAACTGGCATTTCCCAAATTTTGCAACCTGATGTTCTTCAATGCTAGGTTGATGCAGGTATGCATATGTGTGTGTGTTCCTAGTTATAAACCCAAATACATGTCAGACCATATATCAATTCCATAGTCCTGTGCATCAGCAAAACCATATTGATTTTAATCCATATCTGATTTGTACACTGATTTAAATTAGAATGAAATAAGGTCCAGGAATTTTTTGGTGGACATAATTTACAGGACACAGGATTTTTCTGTAAGGAGTGGTAAGCGTGTTAGTTATGATACAGATACTACACTTAGTTCCTTATATTGTCATCTGTTTCTTAATCGTTAGTCTCCAAGTGGACTGAGTTGTCTTGTCTCAGCAATCATCACATCTGTTATTAGTCTGTGAAAATATTATTTAAACTTGGGAAATTCCTGGAGTTATTATCTCTCATAAACTGGGAGATGGATTCCTCTCTTTGTGTAGACCTTTGAGAAATCAATGTTTTAGCAGGAACTAATGGCCTTTTAAAATATATGCTTCTACCACAAGCAGTTCTTATAACACCAGGAGAAACGAAAGGCTTTCTTTAGCCCCAGTGGTAAACAGATTGTATATGGTTATGGGAAGGGTGAGTTTTATTACTGTTTCTACATCCAAAATCCTGACTGGAATCGTATCATCTAGGTTATTGCTTTCTGGATATTTCTGTAGCTCTTTTACCCAGGATCTTGGCCAACATGGTAGGTTAGACATCAGTCATTCATTTTCCAGTACCCTTGGCTTCAGCAAGATTTATTTTAGCAGGAGCTTCACTACCATTTTCTTTCCAGCCATGGAAACATCACCCTCCCAGCAACAACTAAACCACACTAAGCAGCGAAAAGCTGAAATACCAAAAGGAAATTAGTTGGGCAAGAATCCACAGGACAGGTGGTGGGATGAAGCCGGGTAACAAATTTGGACATAGCTAAACCTTAAAATGAATTGGACAATCCTGCCTCAGGAAAAGAGAAGAATTTATTATGTCTCAGCCTGGCAATAGCCTTTATGAACAACATATATATTTAAAGGAGGTATTGCCACTCTGCTAGAACGCTACCAACGTTCCCTTCCTTCCCAAGTCATATTTAACACTGATGATATTTTAGCGGTGTGTTATTTAACAGCCACGTAAAAGGGGTAGTAAATATTTAAGTAAGATTTGTTGCCTCTCCGTGGCTTCCTTGTTATACTGCCAGGAAGTGCAGATTGTGTTTGCAGTGTTGTTTTTTTGCGAGACTGTTCCTGTAGAAGCTGAGCTGAACTTTTTCAGTAGACGCCTGTGAATCGCCATCAGGAATTGTACATTCAGAACCATATTTGAACAAAGCATATTAAAAGTAATAACTTAAAATGTAATATAATATGTGGGTAGCAGCAGTGCCTCAGCTGTGAAATGTATTTTGCATCTTTTTTGTTGTTACTATTAGTTTGTGAAAATATCAGTGTTCTCATATTTATTTGAAATTATTTACAATCAGAACAGATATCTGTAAATCTTTTTAAATTTTGTTTTTCTTCTTTTTTTTTTTTTCTGGATATCTACAACTGAAATTCTAATTCCTTGGCTTAGTGATGATTTGGTGTATAAGTTTATTCCTGGACAGAATAAGTACTGTTCCTAGATTCAAAGCATATGGTACAAATTCTCATGTGAACAAATACAGAATTGGATTTCTTTGACCAGTTGCCAATATTTGTTTAAAATGAATGATATTCATGAACTTTCTTGCCACAAAGCACATTCACTGCAACAGGGATGTATGGCCTGGGATTGGTCCATCCTCCCCCTTTACGGCATCAGGGTTTCTATAATATGAAGCAGATTGGGAACCACTGTGCTACAGTATTAGTGGAAAATAAACACAAGCTAAGTGAATTCATTAAAAACATTAAACAAACATTTACACAAAATCTTCTGCAGTATTTGCCTACCTCTTATTCGAACCACTGACCTAGAAGGAAATGCTCCAAGCCACATGGGTCTTGAAACCATTTACATCATTGTTCTTGTACTAATAACCTCACGGATTTATTACTTTCAGAGCACTTTATTGTTGTTTTCACACTACCTGGGGCTTTTTGAACTCATTATGGTTGCCATTATTTTATATTTCTATATGAGAAATGCTCATCTGCTTTTCTGGCAATCTTGCAACATTCCCCATAATATTTCCCTGTATCCTATATTCCATCCTTTCTATTAGAAATGAACGATGTAATAATAAGCTCTAAACCTTATTGTCATTCATTTGTGCGAATAGCAACTACTCTGCATTTGGAAGTGCACCAAAAAAAAATGCTAATAGTCACTTGTGCAAAGCAGACATTGGGTGCTGTTAGTCTCCTTTGTCACAGAAGACATCCTCATTTGCATTTGTATCTTCCTCCTTTGCTTCCTGCACACAAAGAGAAGTGCAGATGTTATGATTACTACAACTTGCAGTCCTACCAGAGGACTGGAGGCTTCTCAAAGCCCCTTGTGACAAATGGTTTTTGAAGCAAGGAGGCCACTCTGAGCAAACAAGGAACAGAATCTTCCTGGTTAGTGAAGGGCTCTTCAGCTTTGCCTTCTTTCTGGGCTGTGGAGCTATTCTTGGTGTCCCAATTTCACTAGGATAGAGTTAATTTTCTTCTCAGTAGCTGGAATAGCTGTGTTTTAGGTTCAGTGTGGGATTTGTTATGAGAAGAATGTTGATCAAGTACTGATGTTATGAGTTGCTGCTTGAGCCCAAGGTCACCATGTTTGGCTGGTTCACAGCTGCATTAGGACTGGGAAGGAAAAGAGTAATAATTAGCAAAACCCAGCATTAACCTTTGGATATGCCAATGAGATATTCCATATCATACCACGTTCAGTATATTAACCAGGGTTGACTGGAAGAACGTGGTATTCTCTCGGGGATTGCTTGAGCTCACTCTTCTGGGATTGCAGTTTGGGGACTGTCTCTGCTCTGGGATCACTGGCTGGCACAGGCTGGGCATCAGTTGGCAGGTGCTGAGCAATTGCACTGTGCATCACTCATTTGTATATTCTGTTATTACTGCCATGACCATTATAATTTTATTTTAATTAGTAATTTTTTATCTCAACCCGTGAGTCTCCTTGTCCTTATCCTTCCAGTTCTCTCCCCTACTCCTTGGAAGAGGGGAGAGTGAAAGAGCGACTATATTTGGCTGCAAGCTAAAAGGGTGAAACCACCTCACTTGGGCATTGCACAAGCACAACGCCAGCAGCTTGCAGAGCAAAATAGCTGAAGGAGAAGCATCTTTCCAGGAAATGCTGGGCTGAGCTTAAGCCAACCTGAAAGCACTACAGGGCCAGGTACCAAGCCCTGTCTGTTGAGGCAGTCTGTCTCGCAAAGCCACAGTTGGATGCTTTGGACCAGATTATCTATTTATGGGAGCAGGGAGGGAATAAAGGGAGGGGTTTCCCCTGCTTCTTCTATGTAAGGAATGTTCCTGCATCCTCCCTGTTCTGCTGTGTAAGGGTGCAGGTACCCATAACTAAAATACCAGCTAAGACACCACCTGGGGGGAACAGGCATTTTACTGAGAATATTTCTCTCTTCTTCTCCACTAATCATAGAATCATTTGGTTGGAAAAGACCTTTGAGGTCATTGAATCCAACCATACCTGTCCACTACTAAACCAGATCTCTGAGCAGCTCATCTACCCATCTTTTAAGTACCTCCAGGGATGAGGACTCAATGTTCTTTGCCAAGTCACAACAAGCATTTGGCAGCAATTTCTTTGGAGAAATAAACAACCTGCAGCACCCTGCTAAGGGTCAATGTGAAAGTGTAGGAAAGGAACAAGGAAAGAGAGCTCAACCTTTGCTGTAGCCGAGCCTTAAGCTCATTTTCAGCTGAGATATTACAGACATGGATTTTTTTTCTTTTCTTTTTCCCCTCCATAGAAAACGTTGAGACATTTCTGAGACCTAGCATTTATTTTGTTTCTAGAAAACATTCACTTAAGGGTCACTTATTTTCTACAGACTTGCATAAAGCTTTCCATAACGAGTAGAAGTTGATACTTACCTTGGGACTCATTAGACACTCTTTAAAAAATGGCTTATATTTGAACCCATTTTGTGAATAAGAAAGCAATGGTATTTGCAGGAGAGAGAATTAAAAAGAGAATGTCTTTTACATCAGAAGGAAATTACTTTTCAAACAGATTCAGTCTTGGACATCCTGTCTCTGGCCTGTGACTGGAAATATTCTGCAGTTGTGTCTTTTTCCCTATCCAGGTTTGGTAACATCAGTGGGTATAAAGCATGCTGGTCTTAGTGTTGAGGGACAGTTGGTGAAGATAAGCCACAGTGTTATGTGCCTCACTAACACCCAAGTGTAAAAACTTCTTTAACTGTGACTTCAAGAGGTGATGAAGAAAAAAACTTGTGCGCTTATGGACTTGTACTCCAACAGTCCTGCGCAAAGACAAGATGGCTTAGTGTTGTTGTCCTTATTTCAAAAGACAGCATACCACAGAATGGCTGAAGGAAGAGGCCTCTGGAGATCACAGAATCATAGAATGGTTAGGATTGGAAGAGACCTTAAAGATCATCCAGTTCCAACCCCCCTGCCACCAGCAGGGACACCTTCCACTAGACCAGGTTGCTCAAAGCCTCATCCAGCCTGGCCGAGAACACTTCCAGGGAGGGGACATCCACAACTTCCTTGGGCAACCTGTTCCAGTGTCTGACCACCCTCACAGTGAAAAACTTCTTCCTAATATCAAATCTAAACCTCCCCTCTTTCAGCTTAAAGCCATTTCTCCTTGTTTTGTCATTAACTGCCCTTATGAAAAGTCCTTCCCCATCTACTCTGACCCTGCTGCACACAACAGGGTCAAATAGAGCAGGTTACTCAGGACCATGTCCAGTAGGACTTTGAGTATCTCCAAGGATGGAGACTCCACAACCTCTCTGGGATACCTCTTCTAGTGTTTGGCCATCCTCACAGTAAAAACCATTTTTTTCTTCTATTTAAATGGACTTCCTTGTATTTCACTTTGTGCCCATTGCCTCTGCCCTGTCAGTGGGCACTGCTGGCTCTGCCTTTTTTGCTGCACCCCTCTTCTTCAGGTTTGTATACAATTTAATAAAATCCCCTCTTGAGCCTTCTCTTCTCCAGGCTGAACAGTCCCAGCTCTCTCAGCCTCTCTTTGTGTGCCAGATGCTCCACTACCATAATTATATTTATTGTTTTTGAGTTGGACCCACTCCAATATTTCCATGTTTCTCTTCCAGCCCAGAATTAGACTGAGCACTCCAGATATGTCTCACCAGGGCTGAGCAGAGGGAAGGTTCTGCTCCCTCGACCTGATGGTGATACTTTTCCTAAACCAGGCTAGGATACTTTTTTTATTTTTATGCTTAAAAGCTGTGGAGAGCAATGAGTAAACCCCTCACATTGATACTATTTGATAGTATTCGGAGACCTATCCCTGGACTGTGCTGGATTCTTCCTACATAGGTGTCCAGTGTAGTTCCATGAGCATGTTAGTTAACATCACTAAGGATTACTTGTCAATTCCTGAGGAATACCTGGACAAGAAGCTTATAGGCAGGACTGTCTGCAGCTACTGGGAAAAGCTTTGCAGGGTGTGGTTTTGTGGAATGCTGGAGCAGCTGAGGAGGTGAGGTGTCCATGAGATACTTTGTGGTGGGCATTCTGGGATATATTACAGCAGAGGCTACCTGGTGGCATCGTTCACAGCTAGAGTCCACATGTCTGCACGTGTGCAAGCGCACTCTGGGAAAGGTAAGGAACTACACACTAAGGGAATTCTCCAGAAATTTACTTTTCCACTCACCTCTGGTAGGTTTTCCTCAGTGTGTGCACTACAATGTTATTGTCTGACAAATCCTCAACTCTCATCAGCTGTCTCCATGACTTCCAGGCCTGCATGCAGCCTGCGTGATCTCCTTAGCAAGGCACCCTGCTGCTTCTCAGGGCAAAACCCACTGCCAAAATTCCTTCCACCAAGCCTCATACCCTGCCTCTGCCTCTTTTTTTCCCTTTTGCTCCCTGTCCCAAAATCTGATTTGCATTAACAGCTGGAAGAGTTCATCTTCTAGAGTAGGATCTGTGTCTTTCCACCAGCAGTTTAATTTACAGCGCTGGCAGGCTGAGAGCACTTGCACACAAGGGTTTAGGAAGGACAGGCATATTCTCCCACAGTCTGCCACGAAGGAATTCATAGAGCAGTACACAAAGTAATGCAGCCAACCTGCTGAAACCCAACCTGGCGTAAGACTAATCCAGCAGCAGGACTTGGGTCTAAGTCTGCTTTACCTGGCCCAGATATGTCCCAAGTCATTGTACAGTTAAAGTATAGTTACAGGTAATGCTGTGGAGTCAGTTTTGGGGACTGGCATCTGGTCTGAGGAGTTGGGTTGGCTGTAGGCAAGTATGAACCTTTCCTCAACAAAATTCCACCTGTTCCTACATCCTCCCTCTTCTGCTTTGCCCACACATCTCAGGGAGGAGATGTCAGGAGTCTGTACCAGGTTGTTCTGCCATCGTTCCCAGCAGGACAGTCCCTTTTTTTGGTGGGAATAATGAAGGGTAGTCAGTGAGGAAGTATTTCTGCCAGCATCCTCATTGCTGTGGGTGGATGGCTTTCAACCTAAGCTAGAGTACATTAGCCTTTGACCTGTGCTGCCAGCCCTGCAAACAAGTGAACAATAAAGCTTGCTTGCAGTGCTGTGCTAAAATGATGTCTAGGGGAACAGCCCAAAGAGTGTATCTTAGTTTTAGTCAAATTTGGATTAATGGCAGCTTTTCTCCACCCTAATCTAAAGAATATGCAAAGTATATATTAACATATAACCTTTATAGCATAAAAGTATATGGGTATTAGTCCCAAATGCACAGCCACGCACATATAGGCTCACAATAAATCAATTAATCACTGATTAACAGCTTTTCACATTTCCATACTTGCAAATATTGAGGTGAACAAAAATTAAGAACAAAAACCCATCTTGAGAGTACCATGGTGTCAACAACGTAGATTTGTAAATATGGATACAATAAATTATTCCAAATGCTTTTTTTGTGTATTTGTTAGCCAGGATTGGTTCAGACCACCTGAATGGGCTTTAAAAGCCTCTTGATAGCAGATGTGCCATGAATGAAGAGCAGAACACTAGTGCAAGACCAACACACTGCCTCTTTAAACAGCTTTGAGCTGGCAGGTCTTTGCAATCTTCTTAAATCCATGTGCAACTAAGTGATTCCTTTTCCTTTTCCTTTTCCTTTTCCTTTTCCTTTTCCTTTTCCTTTTCCTTTTCCTTTTCCTTTTCCTTTTCCTTTTCCTTTTCCTTTTCCTTTCCCTTTTCCTTTCCCTTTTCCTTTCCCTTTCCCTTTCCCTTTCCCTTTCCCTTTCCCCTTCCCTTTCCCCTTCCCTTTCCCCTTCCCTTTCCCCTTCCCTTTCCCCTTCCCTTTCCCTTTCCCTTTCCCTTTCCCTTTCCCTTTCCCTTTCCCTTTCCCTTTCCCTTTCCCTTTCCCTTTCCCTTTCCCTTTCCCTTTCCCTTTCCCTTTCCCTTTTTTCCCCCTAGAAGGACACCCCCTTCATTTTCATCTGTCTGAAGATCAGGTTCAGTGAAGGGTAAGAGGCACTCTAAGTTGCTGCTGATTGCCATGGGGCTGGTTCATTCTCGGTCACGACTGGCAGAACCATCTGAGCTGCTCTAAGCTATGCTGGGATGAGAGACCTCCCACTTCTGCCATTCCCTCATTATCCCTTCCCTGCCCATGATGGGGTGGGGGTCAAGTAGGATAGAACAAAGTTCTATTCAGGAGAGGTTTTCAACTGTAACTTTAAGCAAATCAGCATTATCATGGCTGAGGATCAGTCCCAACATGTTTTATCTCCTGGGTCAGCTGAGTAGAAGGCAGTTTACAGGATGTGGCTTGTTAGTGATTTAAAATTGGACATCCTGTTTGCTTTGCATGGATGTCAGTCTGTGGTAGCACTTAAAAGCAGGGATTTCTCAAGGGTCCTTGGCCAAACTGTCTTCTTTCCCCTGTGCCTATGGACTTCGTTGCTTTGGGTGGAACTACACCAGATGACATCAGCTGAGAATCAGGTCCAGGCTTTCCAGTGAGGAAAAGAGAAGTGAAAATATCAATCAGTCCTGCTCAAATGTAGTTAAATATAAATTCAGACTTCTCTCTCTCACACACACACAAAGATGCTGAAATTGCACACGAGACATTCCTTTCAAACCATCTGGTAGAGAGTAAAAATCACCCAGACTCATTCATTGCCTGTGTTAGGAGATCTCCTTGCTTGGGGAAGCACATCAAGAGTGCACATCTACCCTTCTGCCACCTGTACCGAGACTGTGCCTGGCAAAGAAACATGACTGTGGAGACTTGTAGCGTGGTGGTCCTCCTGTGTCACTGTTTTCTACATGTACCTCTAGGTAGTTCTTCCATTTTGGGGGGACAGATGCTCTATGTAGGTATGAGGGAAACCTCTACATAGCAGAAACATTTAAGAAGTGTGGGGACACTTGGTTGACGTTCTCTGGCAATTACCGAAAGAAAAAGAGATCTTCAAAAAAGCCAGGAACACTGTCAGAAAACCAAGAGGCAGTTTGGGATAGAGTGTGATATCCTGAAAATCTGCATTTAAGAGAGTATGGGGCAACTATCTCTGTCTAGAAAACCTTTGAGCAGAATAAAAAACTCATTTGTATGAGGTGCAGTATCATTGGATGGTATTTTGTGAAAACAAGCTGGTAGCTCACACTATCAGTGGCTATTTGTACTAGTTTGTCAATGTGCTCCGTGACTCATACAATAAAAGATAATTAAATGGACTTGCTAAAAATATATTGGTAAATGAGGTATTTTACCTGTTAACTGCAGCATCCTGTCTCCCTGCTGTCCTGGTCAAAGCTGCTCACCAACAGTAGGGTAATGTCTGAGTGCTAACTGCTAAATGTAAGTAATGCATGTAAGGGCAGTTAATGACAAAACAAGGGAAAATGGCTTCAAGCTGAAAGAGGGGAGGTTTAGATGAGATATTAGGAAGAAGTTCTTCACTGTGAGGGTGCTCAGACACTGGAACAGGTTGCCCAAGGAAGTTGTAGATGCCCCCTCCCTGGAAGTGTTCAAGGCCAGGCTGGATGAGGCTTTGAGCAACCTGGTCTAGTGGAAGGTGTCCCTGCTGATGGCAGGGGGGTTGGAACTGGATGATCTTTAAGGTCCTTTCCAATCCAAACCATTCTATGATTCTATGATACTATGAATACCATATATTTAGTCCTCTCAGAAAGACTTTTGAAACCCGTGACACAAAACTAGTGGATCTTTCTTTCTTTTTCACTCTCATCAATCCCCTGTTTTCTTCTCTTCCCCTTTTACCTATTTTTTTTTGTTGTTTTTTTTCCTGACTGCTTATGCTTTCCCATTCTAACCACATCTTCATGTTTCACTCTGCCTTGTGCAGAGAAGTGTCTCTTTGGGCTCTGCACAAAGCTGGCAAGGGGACAGCCTAATGCAATGAGCTGTCTGGGGTAGAAAATGTCTGACTGCAAGGATCAAAGTTCTTCTTCAGAGAGACAGAAAGTCAATGTTGTGTAATGTCTGGGTTCCTGGTGACCTCCTCCGTAGTGAAATGGGAAGAAGGATGAGCTCATGATTGTGAGGCTAGTCTGGGAATATGGCAACCTGCTTCAAGTCCCATCTCTGCTGCTCACTTCCTTTGTGAGTCTCAACAAGCTTGCTGGGTTTTTGGACATCTATGCAGATGTGGGACTTTTTGCAAGTGTACAACAAATTCTGAAAATCTGACAAGGAATCATCTTCCTTCTTTAGCACCAAAATACTTTTCATCTGGTGGATGTTTTCTTCTCCCAGTACATCCATTCCTTTCTTTAAAACAGTGATTTTTTTGCCTTGTAGATGAGACAGACACTATTGGTGGTGGAGCTGTGCAGACAATGCTGCACTATATGGGTGCAATAAGGAGAGAGAACATCCTGCTGTATTTGGCTCTAGGGCATGGAGACACTCATCCATAGCTTATTTAAGGCCCAGTCTCATAATCTCCCTCTGAAATAAACGAATGGCCTTTGTATGTGAAAATTAGCATTCTGTATATTTGTAAAATGAATGGATTCTTTTTTGGTGGTGAGAAAGGAATATATATATTAAAATACCCAAGCACAAACATTTTTTTAATATTTTTTTTGGCAGCAGTGGGCTCTTTTTCAGTTGATTTTGTCAGCCACATTTCCTTTCTGAACAGAGGTTACATACAACAATTGGATGAACAATTGTAGAAAACTCTCAGGGGGGCACTCTTGAAGACGAGCCTGCATGAGATCATGTTCTGAGTGTAGCTTGGCTGTGCTTTTATTCAGTAGGTGATCTCATTCATTTAAAGCACTAATCATTTTAACAGGGAATAACTGCAGCTATCCAAAAGTATAGCAAAAAAAAAAAGGTGATCTTGCAAGATTTCCTGTGAGCTTTCACAGGAATATCCATTTCTGTGCTAGTTTATTGGACACAAACTGGGTACTGCTGATTAGACAAATGAATAAATTAAGTTTATTACAAGCAAATAAGATTATTCACTACAGTGACAGCTTCACCAGGTTTACTGTTTTTTTCTCTAAATATACATTTTATAGGCTGCTTTCAGATTTTTAGCTTTTGGGAAAGAGACCATGTAAACATCTGCATTTCTATGATTTCTATCTCACTGGGGGGTCTTATTGGGGCCTCTGGATATGATCATGATATAAATATTAAACACAAGCTAACAGATTAAATATCCTAGGACAGGTTAGTCTATGATTACCCCTGAAATTCCTACAGAGCATTTCTTCCAGTGTTCCTCAATAGGGAAGAAATCCCTGGCTGGGTCAATTATTTGCAAGTTCAAGAGGCAGTACAGGCTCCTGGCTAGAAAACTTATTTGGGCATAATCAGCTGAAAACTTTGAACTGTCTCTCAGAGTAAAAAATAAAAATGTTTACAGCCAGAAATAACAAGGCTGGGAAGTTAAATTAGAAGCAGGGACCAAGAAAGGCTTTGCCTAATTCTGGTTTCAATCAGTGACTGCAGCAGTCATCAGGAGCAGGCGCTGCTGTGGGTTTGAGAATAATGACTTTATTTTAAGATGACAGAAGTTGTTGGCTTGACCCAATTGCTGACAACCAATCTCCCCTAAACACCCCACATGGGGCCAGATCCTGAAGTCCTCCTGTGGTTTTTATCCAAGCCTCTTCTCACTGCAGTCAAAACTTGAGCAGACGCAGCCTTAGTATTTGGCCAACACCTTCTGCAGACTCTTTGGGTCTCTTAAAACCACCATAGAAAAAATAAATCCCAGTGCCCAGGTTTTGTTTTCAAGTCTCCAACTCCTCTGCACTCTCGGCTTGTTTTTTCTGCAGTGACTTGAGAGCTGGCTATAAATTACAAGTCTCTCCACTGTTAGCTTCTTGCATCTCTTGGGCTCAAGTTTCAATAAAATAATAGATTACCAGCCTTGACCTCGTGCAACAAGGACAGCATATTGTATGAGCTTGATCTTGCCGGGGTGGAGCAGTCTGGGAACATATAAAGTCCCCTTCACTGAAGGCAATGAAACTAGATCCTACTTGGCTTTTTTGGAAGAAGAGCTTCCCTTGGGCAGTCTTCCCAGTCTGACTTTCCCAGTCACAGAATGGTTTGAGTTGGAAGGGACCTTAAAGCTCATCCAGTTCCAACCCCCCTGACATCAGCAGGGACACCTTCCACTAGACCAGGTTGCTCAAAGCCTCATCCAACCTGGCCTTCAACACTTCCAGGGAGGGGGCATCCACAACTTCCTTGGGCAACTTGTTCCAGTGTCTGACCACCCTCACAGTGAAGAACTTCGTCCTAATATCTCATCTCAACCTCCCCTCTTTCAGCTTAAACCCATTTCCCTTGTTTCCTTGCCCTCCAATGCTTAAGACCAAGGACTCCAGACAACCACCACAATGTAAATGTTTAAATACATGATTTAAAAAAACCAACAGGGAGGTGAACAGCTGAAAGGGGAAACATCCTCAGAGGAGAGAGGCTAACAAATGCATGCACACACCCATGAGAGTACAATGGACAGAAGGCCAACACAAAACAAGTTGAAATTGCTGCTCTTCAACAAGAGGAGAGGTTGTATGGTGGGTATGACTCAGCCTGAGGGTATAGCCATAGCATGAAGGAGAGTCCATCTTGTGATTTGGGGCACTAGACTGGAATTTTGAAAGGTTTGGGTTGATCAGCTTTTGTTTCCTCTCTTTCTGGGTTTTTTTGTCCTCTGTTAGGGCACCTCATCTCAACGTGCCTCAGGTTTCCCTTTGTTTAGATGCATCCGTAAGGAGGCTATTTCTTACTAGAGAGGCTGGCACTCCTCGATGCTAGTGTAATATGAATAATCTCTGTCATGTGGTGCTTAATGTCTCCAAGTAACTCAGTGGAAATGATTGATTTTTTTTTTTTTCTTAAATAATGACTTTTAGAAAACACAGAATGAATTTGAATTTCCAATTCCCACCTGATTTCTCTATATTATTTCAATAATTTGCATCTGAGCTTCATTAGGTATCTCAGTGTGAGATCTGTCCTGAACAGCAGTCAAGAAAAATCTGAGGTTTGTACAGAAACTAGAAGAATTTCCAGACCAACTTTAATTTGAACCAATTTGGTTTCTCTTCCCATTGGATTGAATTAATTCATTTAGAGAAAGTAGTATTGTGTTGTTACGTACGGGTTTATCCTCGTGAAATTTTCTTGCTGCTATGAAAGTGACCTTACAAAATGATAATGTATCTGCCTGGTTAGATATAAGGAAAGCCTTTGTGCACTTTTAGAAAGAAATACCAATGTTAAAGCTGCTTTTCCTGGGTCCTCCACAGATTATGCCTGCTACAGTTTGAGCTGTATGCCTCTAAAATACTTCCATGGATTTGGGAGACTGATTGGTACTTGTGTTGGGCTGTAGCTAAAGGAGTTTGATAGGAAAATAGACTGAGCTGATGGACCAAGTATAAGGGGGATGTTTTAAAGGCAGAGCTTTACTGCCAGCATTATTCCAAATGATGCCAGCATGAGCCTGAATTGAATTTAACCAAGGGCAAGTGTTGGATCTTGCACCTGGGACACGACCACCCTGGACACAC
>NW_010330737.1:0-7010 GCF_000700745.2 Antrostomus carolinensis
CTCCATGATCTTAAAGGTCTTTTCCAACCCAAAAAAATTATCTGATTCTATTCTCTGATTCTATGTGAGATACCTGGCAGAAGGTTCTCCTGTAACACTTGCAGCTCCCAAACCTTCTCCAGACTTTGGGCTTGATCTCTCTTTTCTGACACCTTCATCTTGAAGGTCTGCTAGTGGCACGTCCCATCATCCAAGCTTTCAACATTCCCTTTTGAGGACATTTCACCGTGCCAGAAAGTTTGGAAGCTCAATCAGAGCTTTACTCTGCAAAGCAAGAGCAGCTCCAGCAAGGAGGTCACTTCCCCGGGGCTACTAGAAGGTCCATGGACAGCACTGATGGTTTCCAACCTCGTGTACCAACTTCTACGGTTGAAACCACGTCTGGAGGACCTCTTTCTCCAGCCTTTGGGAGAGATTTCCTCTGGACAGTAGCAACTGCGATGTCCTAAGTCAACCAGAATTAAGAAGCCCTTCTTGATAAGGGAGCTCAGAATTGCTCCAGAAGGAAGAGTTGCCCAGTTTTGGCTTCAAAATGACAATGGTCAAGAATCATTGCCTAGAAAAAATGGGGTAGGCAGGAAAAAAGAGGTTCATCTCCTTCCCCTTTCTGCAAGAAATCTTGTAGGAAGGGGAGGGGAAGAGAGGAGGACACCTTCAGCTTGATCTTGGTTTCTTCCTAGCAGGGTTTTGGCATAGTTAGGTCCTCAGCTTCTTCACCATTTCACCTGGCAAGCCATAAAAATAGTCCTCATGAAGGAAAACGGGGCGAGTGTTTGACCCCAACTGGTTCCTCAAGAGCAGGAACTACAAGATCCGAATTATCTAACGTGGAACGTTCTTTAAATGATGTTTTACTGTGAAATTTGAATTGTTTTTTCTGTTAAAACAATAAAGTTAGAGAGAAAACCAACTTTTTCTTTCTTTCTTTTTTTTCTTGGCAGTGACATCCAAACCAGGATCATCCACGGTACCCAACACCACCCAAGCATCGTCCCCGGCGCAGACGCCGGCGCCGCAACAAACCCTCCAGTCTGCGCAGACGACTCATTCCTTTCCTTCCGTCACCCCCGACCTTATCGTCCAGACCCCGGTCATGACGATGGTGCCTCCTCAACCTCCTGCGCCGCCTCCACCTGCTCCTCAGGCCCCCACGCCGCCGACCCCGGCTCCTCAACCCATCCAACCTCACCCTCCCGTTATCCCAACGCCCGCCCAGCCCGTGAAGGTGAGCGCTTCCTTAATTTATCTTAATGCCACGGCTTAAATTATCTTCGCAGAGTTTGGTCAAGTGGTTGCTCTTGACTTTGCTGCTGGAGTCACAGTTTGAAGGTGAACGGCCACAGTTTGGTCACAAAATTGATGGTTTGAGAAATGTGAGGAGGCTACGGTGACCTGTGACATCAGTTAAACGTGATGAGTTCCACCCAGGTCTGCGTGAAAACGTTTTTCATGCTCTTAAAACTGTCCTTCCTTGAGCTTTACGTGACTTGGGGAGGAAATCTTGACTTGCTGAAGTGACTCACGCCCTTGACCTTTGCTGGTACAACAAAGATAACCCACATTTTCTCCTTCAGAGCTCAGTACAAGTCAACAGTATCCAAATATTTTTGGAAGGGCTTCCAACATCCTTCTCGTACCGTTGCCTTGTGGTTCGAGTCACTAGCCGTGGCAAATCTGAGTCAACGCTACAAGAATCCCAACTCAGTTGAAGCCAGAATTATGATCCTCAAAGTAATAATTGTTTTATTACTCATAGACAAGAGGCTGAACATGAGCCAGCAGTGTGCCCAGGTGGCCAAGAAGGCCAACGGCATCCTGGCCTGCATCAAGAACAGTGTGGCCAGCAGGAGCAGGGAAGTGATCCTTCCCCTGTACTCTGCGTTAGTGAGGCCACACCTTGAGTACTGTGTTCAGCTCTGGGCCCCTCAGTTCAGGAAGGACATTGAGGTGCTGGAGCGGGTCCAGAGAAGAGCAACGAGGCTGGTGAAGGGACTTGAGCACAAGTCCTATGAGGAGAGGCTGAGGGAGCTGGGGTTGTTTAGTCTGGAGAAGAGAAGGCTTAGAGGTGACCTCATCACTCTCTTCAACTACCTGAAGGGAGGTTATAGCCAGGTGGGGGTTGGGATCTTCTCCCAGGCAACCAACAATAGGACAAGGGGGCATGGGCTCAAGCTCTGCCAGGGGAGGTTTAGGTTAGATGTTAGGAAGAAATTCTTTACAGAAAGGGTAATCAGGCACTGGAACGGCCTGCCCAGAGAGGTGGTGGATTCACCATCCCTGGAGGTTTTTAAAAAGAGATTGGACGTGGCCCTTAGTGCCATGATATAGTAATTGGAGTTGGATCAGGGGTTGGACTTGATGATCTTGGAGGTCTTTTCCAACCCAATCTATTCTATGATTCTATTTGCTTGATTATAGACAAAAAAAGGGGTGAAGAGGAAAGCGGACACCACGACACCGACAACCATCGACCCGATTCATGAATCGTCATCGTTACCCACCGAACCCAAGTCTACCAAGTTGGGGCCGCGGCGGGAAAGCAGCCGCCCGGTGAAACCCCCAAAGAAGGACGTTCCAGATTCTCAACAACACGTGGTAGAAAAAAGTAGCAAAATATCGGAGCAGTTAAAATACTGCAGCGGGATCATCAAAGAGATGTTCGCCAAGAAACACGCTGCCTACGCCTGGCCCTTCTACAAACCTGTGGATGTGGAAGCTCTGGGACTGCACGATTATTGCGATATCATTAAACATCCCATGGATCTGAGCACAATCAAAGTAAGCTCAGGTTTAGAGGAGAGGGGTGGGGAGGAGGTCAAGGTCTGAGCAATCAAACACAAAATAGATGATTTTCTCCCCGCGCGTGCACGCCAGGCATCTTCGGGTGTCAGATTCCTTTGGCCGTAGGTTTCTGGTACATTCAATCTTTTCTCTTTTCCTCTTGCTGTTATTGGGACATTTGGGAAAAACAACCAAGCTGGTGTCCTTCCCAAAGAGCTCTTAGCAAACGCTCGCACGGGGCTTTTGTAGAAAACTTCTGTTTCTGGATAAATCACCCTTTTTTTTAGCCCTGGAGATGGCCTCAGAGAGCGTAAACCACAGCAAGAAGGAGATTTGCTTGAAACCAACCTCCTTTTCAGTTCTTTTTAAAAATAAAGTCCCGTCTTTCTGAAGTTCTCTGGTCTTCATCTGTCTTCTCTTCAGCACAGGTAGTTCCCTCTAGTGAAAAATGTCTTCGTTTTAGAGAAGCAACTGCGAATTCATCCGCGGTTCCCCTTGAAATGTTCATTCACAATTTAAGAGTCTCAACTTTTTATCAGGGAAACCTTAATTTCTTATTTAGAAGTCTTGGACTTTTTAGTTATCTCACCTTAATTCACAATTTAGAAGTCTTGACTTTAACAAGGAACCTTCATCCCTTATTTAGAAGTCTGAAGACTTTGATATTACCAAACTTAAATCCATGATTTAGAAATCTTTGACATTATTGATCCTTAATTCATGATTTTAAAGTCTCTTAACTTTTCTGTTATCAAATGTTAATTCATTATTTAGAAGTCTTGGGTGTTATCAAACCTTAATTCATTAATTAGAATTCAGAATTTAGCTGGAAAACCTTCATTCCTTATTTAGAAGTCTTCAACTTTGATGTTATCAAACTTAAATCCATGATTTAGAAATCTTTGACATTGTTGAACCTTAATTCATGATTTTAAAGTCTCTTAACTTTTCCATTATCAAATGTTAATCATGATTTAGAAGTCTTGGGTGTTATCAAACCTTAATTCATTAATTAGAATTCAGAATTTAGCTAGGAACCCTTAATTTGTTATTTAGAAGTCTTTGACTTTGATGTTATCAAACCTTAATTCACGATTTAAAGTCTTAACTTTTTAGTTATCAAAGGTTAATTCGTGATTTAGTCGTCTAACTTTAGCTAAAAAGCCTTTATTCATGATTTAAAGTCTTTAACTTTGATGTTATCAAATATTAATTAATGATTTAGAAGTGTAAACTTAGCTAGAAAACCTTAATTCCTTACTTAGAAGTCTAACTTTGTAGTTATCAAGCCTGAATTCATGATGTAGAAGTCTGAACTTCAGCTTGGAAACTTTGGTTCCTTATTTAGAAGTCTTGAACTTTTTAGTTATTAAACCTAAATTCATGATTTAAGTCTTTGACATCCTCAAACCTAAATTCAGGATTTAAAGTCTTTAACTTTTTAATTACCAGACCTTAATTAATGATTCAAAAGTCTTTAACTTGGACGTTATCGAAGGTTAATTCGTGATTTAGACTTGGAACTTCAGCCAGAAAACCTTCTTTTAGATGTAGAAGTCTTCAACTTTGACATTCTCCAACCTAAATTCATGTTTCAGAGTCTTTAACCTTCCAGCTGAGCGCTGAACTCCTGAGCTGAACTCCTGTGTAGGCACTTGAAGCTCAGCTCTGTCTCCTGTGTTGCCCAGTTTGGGTCCACGTTTCGAAACCAAAAGAGTTGAGTTTTCCCTTCCTGCAGCCCACTCCTTGCCGAGGTCACACCAGGGTTGAAGAGCCCACTCCTTGCCAAGGTCACACCAGGGTTGAAGAGCCCACTCCTTGCCGAGGTCACACCAGGGTTGAAGCCAGGGAGGATCATGACACTTCCTTCCTTGCATCTGTAGGATTTTGGTGGGACAAACCTTGGGGACACCAAATTCTTGGCTTTTTTCCTTTCTCCTCCGGACTGGCCGGTGGGGAGCGTTCGGTCGCGCATATCCGTAGCTGCCCGTACCTCTCACTGCCCAGCTGTCTGGCGGGGTGGTTGTGTGTCTGAGGTCACCCTTGGCAGATGTTGCCAAGACACCTGTTGAGCGTTCTTTGTCTTCCAGTTGTTCAACTCTACTTCACTTTCCCAGGGGGTAGAAAGAAGCGTGAAGCTTCTCTTGGCTCAGCTGGTGTTGCCACAGCTGGATACAGCGTTCAGGGGGGATGAGGGGTCATCTCAAGGCTGTCTCCACCTGGATCAGTTGTCCCAGCTCCAAGTAGGCTTGGGACTGGAGCAGGTAGAGTAGGTCTGCACCCTCCTAGCATGGAGGTCCAAGCTCTAGAGACACTAGCTTGGTTCCTGGAGGAAGGACATATTGTTGTAAGCAGGTGAGATGGTTGGATCCTGTTCCTTGCATCAACAAAATCATCATCTTCCATTGTTGGGTGAAGGACCACCCTGGTGTCCTCTGTCCCTCTAACCAGGTTACGCCATTAAAAACTCTGGAGATCTTTCTTCTAGGGGAACTATCTGAGCAGAGCCCACCATATTCTCTTGCTAACACACGATCTCAGGTGCACACACAGGTTCAGCTCTTCTCAGTTGAGGTCAGGTTCATAGTCCTGACCTTCAACCCCACTCTTCAACACAGCGTCCCTCTTTGGTTCTTCATCTGATCCACACAGCTGCTGTCAACCATGTAGAGTCGCCTTCTGAACATCATTGAGGGTGCCCTTGCTCAGCTCTATTTTTTTATAAACCAGCTGGGGTCCTTCATTTGACCAAGATTAGTTGCTCTTTTCACCAAAATTACTTGTTCTGACCAATTAGCCATTCTTTTGACCCAAATTAACTGTTCTTTTGACCAAAATTAGCCATTCTTTTGACTATAGTTTCTCCTTTGACCAAAATCTGTCGTTCCTTTGACCAAAATCTGTCGTTCCTTTGACCAAAATCCATCATTCCTTCTTGACCAAAATCCGTCGTTCTTCTGACCAAAAATCTGTCGTCCTCTTGCCCAAAATCTGTCATTCTCTTGCCCAAAATCTCTTGTTCTTCTTGACCAAAAATCTGTTGTTCTCTTGCCCAAAATCTGTCGTTCCTTTGACCACAAGTTAGTCGCTCTCTTGACCAAAATTTGCCCCTTTTGTCTTTCTTTTGACCAAAATGAGTCATTCCACCGTAGGGAGAAAACGGGGGCGTGAAATCCGTGGGCACCACAGGGCTGGATTTACTCAATCAATTGATTTTATCTATTTTACAATTAATAGCAAAGAGTTTTGTTGTGGTTTGTTTTTTCCCCTCTCCTTTTTTAGTCTAAACTGGAGAACCGGGAATACCGAGATGCTCAGGAATTTGCGGCGGATGTACGATTGATGTTCTCCAACTGCTACAAGTACAACCCCGCTGACCACGAGGTGGTGGCCATGGCACGGAAACTGCAGGTAAGGACACGCGTTGTCGTGACCTCCTTCGCTTTTCAACATCTCTCTTGGCTTATTTTGAACGCTGGCCTCTCTCTTGATTTATTTTTCCAGCCTAAGGGCTACACAGTCATGAAATAACACCAAAAAAATGCCAAATGTGGTGGATAACGGTAAAAAAATGATACTTTTTGCTGTAAAGTGATGCGAGGAGTGAGGTGACTCAACCAGATTTGCTTCTCTCAACTCTTTTTTTCTTTAATAGCATCTTTTTCATGTCCACTTACCTTTTTGATAAAGGAGTAGGAAGGAAAAACGCAGCTTCAAAATGCCACATTTCTCCCCAAAAACACCCAAAAAGAAAATAATCAACAACACCTGCTTGGTTAGGCTTTTTTAATTACCTCTTCTTCATCCTCACACAATTATATCCACAATCTCAGGCAGTTAATTTCCTGAAATCAGCGTGGTTTGGTTGAATCTTCAGGAAACGGGTTGAGAAGGGACAGTGGAAGGAAGAGGAGAGACGGGGAAATAGGTTATGTGGGAGGAAAAAGCTGTTAAATTGGGGGAAAAACTATTAAATTGGGAGAAAAACTATTGGGGGAACTAGTAAATGTGGAGAAAAGCTATTAAATTTGGGGGAGAAAGCTACTAAAATGGGAGAAAACCTACTGAATTGGGGGGAAGAGCTGTTGAATTGGGGGGAAGCGGTTGAATTGGGGTGAAGCTATTAAATTGGGGGGGAAGCTACTTAATTGGGAGAGCTATTAAATTGGGGAAAAATATTGAATTGGGGGAAAAATCATTAAATTGAGGGGAAAGGCTGCTAAATTGGG
>NW_010330738.1:0-2012 GCF_000700745.2 Antrostomus carolinensis
CATCCCATCCCTCCAGCATGTCAACCGCACCGCACAGATTGGTGTTGTCAGCAAACTTGCTGAGGGTGCACTCAATTCCACTGTCCATATCACTGACAAAGATGTTGAACAGCACCAGTCCCAACACCGACCCTTGAGGGACACCACTTCTCACCGGCCTCCATTTGGACTTTGAGCTGTTGACCACAACTCTTTGAGAGCGACCATCCAGCCAGTTCCTTATCTACCGAGTGGTCCAGCCATCAAACCCGCATGTTTCCAATTTAGAGACAAAGATGTCATGTGGTACAGCGTCAAATGACTTGCAAAAGTCCGGGTAGATGACATCAGTTGCTTTAGCCTTGTCCACCAATGCTGTAACCCCGTCATAAAAGGCCACCAGATTTGTCAGGCATGACAAATCACTGTGAGTGATGACAAGCAGTGTCCCTCAAGGGTCCGTATTGGGACCATTTTAAGAGTGTTCACTGGCTTCTGTCCCCTGCGATCACCCAAAATACCAATTTTCTTATGCCCCTCCACCAGCTGGCTGGTATTATCTAAAATCAAAACATTTCTTGTGGATAGTCCCTATGTGCTATTTTCTACAGTAGCAAAAAAACAAAACAAACCGAAACAAATCCAAAAAAACAACAACAACAAAACAAAACCACCTCCAAAATCCAGAAAGACCACTTTTTTTTCAGTAACTTACAAAGGCTTGTTTGTGTGCATGAACTTAAAAAACATATTTAAAAGAAAAGTTTTGCTGCATAGTGAATAAGAGAGGATCAGATTGAGACATCTTACTGAGATGTGGCTGCACTGGTCTGCAAAACACTTCTTCATCCTGTTGTCAAAAGCATGATGGCAATGCAAGGTGTTCTGGTGAGAAACAAGGTCTTTTAGGGTGAGGTACAAGCTCCTGGGGTGGAGGGAGAGTTTAGGAACAGAGCCACTGCACAGGCAAAGTCGAAGTAGTGCTCAGCATATCACTGCGGCTGTTCTCCTGACAGTTGAAGGATGTCTGTTTTAAGTCAGGAGATATTTGCTAGTGCTTTTTCTGCCATACTGACATTTGACATGGCATTTCAGAAGTGCATGAGCAACTTTGATGAACCTGACTACTGATTTGCCTATATCCCCTGTGACCGTAGTTTCATGACTTGCCACATGTCATCTGAGTGACAGTAGCTGGCTCTGTGTGTGTGCTTGTAGCTTGTAGCAAATGTAGATAAAATGAGTCACAGCAAACCTCAGTGAAAAAGGTAACACTTTTATGTTATCCTTGGTGGTAGCAATGGGCTACGGTTAAGTGTGCAGGAGCTGCTGTGGTTCAGCTGATGCATGGTAACTCATTAATATTCAATAACTTGATCATGTGTCAGAGCCCTCAGGTTTTTTTTACCTCCTTTAAAAAGTCTTAGGCAGAGACTGTGCCTTGGGAAGGACCTTCCACCTTGGACAAGTATGATTTTCCCAGGAGTTTAAGCCTGTAGCAACTGAGGGGTGTTCTGCCCTTGAGACTCTGTTGTGAATCTCATCTAAGTAAGAAAAAATACTCAGATCCTACCCTGGCCTCTGGCTGGTACAGTAAATCTGTAAAAATCACTCCTGCTGAGAGATATGGCTCCACATAGACCTATGCAGAATGTAAATCACATAATCCTGAGAAAACTGCCTGGGCCACATAGGAGAGAAACTGTAGCATGCACAGAATACGTAAGAGGGACATGTCAAAGGCAGACTCTTCCCCCAACAGGGGATTTGTGAGAGTTAACGTTTGGTTTGTGAGAGGTTTAACTGCTGCCTTTTCCCCGCTTCAGACTGTTTGGTAAGGGTTGGAGGGGAAGATGCAAACTGCTCCTTGTAGCATAAAAGAACAACAGAGCTCGGTGGCCCAGGCAAAAATAGGTTTTACGAAGCATATTCTAAAAAGCAGGCATTTAAAACCAGAGTATTGTACCCTTTCTGTCAGCTGAAGTGTCTTTTTACGGATATCAGCTCATGGGGCTTGACTGAAGGTATACCAG
>NW_010330738.1:2044-16125 GCF_000700745.2 Antrostomus carolinensis
TGGCATGTCCTAAAGGAGTAAGACATGATCCAAGAGCAATACCAACCTTAAAAACATGTTTTAGAGTGTGTCAGGACAGAAAATGATCAATACCTACTACTTTTAATAGTCCTCAGTTCTGCGCAGCAGCAGTGAGCCATCCACGAGATGTTTTATTGATGACACCATGGATTGTGAGACAAACTCCATGGATAAAGATTTTCAAATTTGCTTTATGGCCTTTCCAGTAAGGAGTAATGGGTTTTTTTCAATAAGATAAGAATTATTGGCAATCCTTTAAATTATAACAAATGCCTGAAATATACCTTAGTTAATTTCGCTTTAATAGGAAGATAATGACAAAGCCAATACATACCTATTGATTGCTACAATTACATTTACTGGTGTTCATCATCTACCTACTGTTATGTACACACAGTCTGCAAAATCTTTTAATTCATATTTTAAAGTCTTAAAGGGGGACTTGTATCTTACTAAGGTTAAAGGCATTGCTGCATACAGGAATTGATTTTCAGTTGTTTAGAATTTCCGCTATTTTCTGGACTATTATTTTTAAGCCAAGCACCTGCTTCATGTGGAATCCTGTGCATGCACATAAAAAAAAAAAAATTGTCCAAAATCCTTAGCTATTTCAGAAAACTTATACATCAGTTTTAAGAAAAGTATATGATTTTGTTGATATTACATATTTTATTTTATTTACTTTAAGTAATCCAATTACCCACATGCTATGAGGCTTTAAATTTGGCAAAGGGGCTTGTACCTTTTACAGCATCTCAGTCCTTGTCTTTGCACAGCAACACAACATGTCACCCCATTCTCTCTGTAAAGTCATTCCTTTTTCTCATATCGTTGTCTGCACTTTTACAGACCCACCAGTTCTCAGGACAAGTTTGTTTTTTGTTTTTTGGTTTTTTTTTGGTTTTTTTGTGCCTGAGCAGGAGGTTTTGCCAGAGACCTCCCAAAGCCCCCTCCCAGGCAGCTGGTTTGACCTCTGATTCTCTGTGCCTCAGCTCCGCTCCTCACCAACACTGCTCTTCACATCCTGCTCACATTTTCCTCCCAGTCTCTTGCCACAGGCTTCTTTTCCACAGAAACCCAGTGTCAAGTTCAAACCCTCATTTTATATTTCATATTTCTAAAGCTTTGTTGTTCCTGAACTTTACTGTGGATTCCTTTTCCCTATTTTTTTTTCTTGTTTGTTTCTTTTTTTTCCTTGTTTTGTTTTGTTTTTTTTTTTTTTTTTCTTGTTTTGTTTTTTTTCTTTTGTGCTAAAATTTCACATTGAACCCTGTCTGGATGCTTCTAAATTCCTGTAGTACCACACTAAAAATACAGCCTTTTCCCTAACCAAAAAAGATTAGAGAGACTAGAGAAGCTCCTTGCAACTTCACCCACACACCTGCACAAGGGTGAGGCTCCATTTGCTTCCTCCAGGCTCACTACTCGTGACCTCATTCAAAATCCTGACTCAGATAAAACTCCCCTTGAAATCGATGGCTATACAGACTAATTAAGAACTTCTGGACTGGAACCAAACGTCTTGTTGGAAGCCTAATTAGAGATGATTATGAGTTGATTGTCTACAGTAAATAAAATAGGCTTTCTTAATTTTCTTTTCTGCTCTGCTTGGAAAGTTGACAGTGACTGCAGGAAAAATGTTTGTGTTGATGTTGTGTTTTGTGCACAGCTGTATGTAGGTGGCCGCTCTTTGGGAGTGTTCAACACTGTACAAATCTTCTTGCTAAAAAAAAAAAAAAGAAACAAATTAAAAAAAAAAAGTGCTAAAATTCACAACATTCTTTTGATGAATGTTCCTGGGCTTATTTTTCAGGAGACAGGGTAGAAACACCATTTCTTTACTCAGCTGTATTTTAAAAGTTCTTTTGAAAGGAGTGGTAGAAAAATTATTGTATGAATCCTTCATGAGATTTTAAGTCTAATCATATGCTTAATTTCCATTCCTTTTTCAATTCTTCAAATTCTATAACAAGCTGTTAGCTTTAAGTGGGATCTGACCAAGCTATAGTGCAAGCATCACCTAAGTAACACTGAAAATCTCATAGGGAATTTCACTGAGGATTGAAACAGTTTATGGATATTGTGCTTTTTGTTAGATTCTGGAAAATAAGATTTAATTGAGAATTAAAAAATGGCAACATAAACATCCATATGTAAGGAATTCAATAATAAATCTATGCAGTATTATATAGTTCCTGTGAGTGCAGGAATTCCATATCTAGAGCTGGGATTATTATTTAAGAAATTGATGTTCCTCCATAACAACAAATGAAACTAGTTTGTACTTTGGCTGATGTTGCAGTGACCTGACTGCTGATGACAGGGAAGCTAGCTTGAGTATTTAAACTAAAATCTGAAATATACGGATTGTGTGACAATTTTTCAGTGAATAATACCAAAACACTAAGAATTATCATTTATAACTTTATTTTCTCCCTCCAAGACCTGTAGAATTTAGTTCATGCTGACATTAATGGACAGTAATTTTTTTTAAAATAAGCACAGAATAGTGTTTTTTAATGCAATATATTTCAGATGTGGTAATCTTTCTCTGACTCCATTTCTTTCCTTGACCAGGTGGGGGTGTTCTTGGCATAACATTTCACAAGAATAAGATCCACAAATATATGGCAATTCTCTGCTGACATCTGGGAAGAGTTGGTTTTAGTCCATGTTCCAGCTCTGACAGTAAGCAGATGGGATCACCGTTTTAACTGGATCATACAAATGATCTTATTCTGAGAGTCCTATTACACCAAAATCCACAGCAATAAGTCTGGGCCAATGGTTCTGCAGCAATGTATTATAATGAATATAATCATCGGACACAATGTGGAATAATTGCCCAAACAAAACTGTTCTGTTTAGCATTTAAATCTCTAGCTGGGGGAAGATTTTATTAAAAAAAAAAAAAAAAAAAAAAGTTTGGATTTTTTTTTGTTTTGTTTTTGTTAAAATTATTGGACAAAATAAGAATTCTGCAAATAGTTTTCTGTAGTCCGTAAATAATTAGCATTTTTTCTGAATTCAGTTGTTTATCCTATCTCTGTGAGTTACTAAGTAGCTCTGAGACTGTATTAATCTTAACTTAATGTTTATATGAATGTATATAAACTTTTATGCTTTATTACCTTTATAGCTAAAAAGAGAAAGGAGTAGTAGTTCACAATGACCCTATTAGTGAAGAATTTTACAGGGTGAAAAATGGTACAAGACTTCCAAGTCACACAGAAAGGATGTGACGAAGCCAGGAAATTAAGCCAGGGTAGTGCCAAATATAAGACCATCTTTCCTATTTTATGGTCACTCTTAAAATTTACTAAAAGTAGGAGTTAAGTAAGTAGCTCAGAGAATTGGTCCACTTGTTCCAGTGCAAAGAAGAATTGAATGTCTGTGGACTTTCTCTCGAAGGTGACTTCTGCTTCCCAAAAATGAAAGTGCTGTCACCAGAAATAGCTAGTCTCTGGTCACATAAGTGGGATACACAACAATCAACAGTCATCGCTCTCATCATTGTAAAAGGTGAGCATTCCTCAGCTTAAGGGCTATCAGTCCCTGAAAATGTGATGTGAAATTAATGAAGAGGATGACAACGTGGATGTAAGAGATCACTATTTTCCTCTTACAAACAGGAGTTGTAGCTGAAGTTGCTTTTCCAAATAAACCATGAAGTTAGGTTTCATGTTTCCTTTGTCCCACACAGTTATCTACCCACTAGCCTGTTACATTGAGAGGCATGTGTCTTCTAGGACACTTCTGTACTCACTGTCATCTTAGTAAACATCATCACCTTGACAGACGGCATGTTTCAGCTTTTATTATTTAAATCACAAGCCAGCATTACCCAGGAGATAACATCATAGGTCCTTATACATACATTCGCAGCATATGATGCTCCCTACCGAGTGAGCAATATGAGATTACACTGCATTTGTGCACATGCAGGAATCTGTGCACGTAGCTCTGCATCATGTCCATCTACATCACAATAATTCTGAATGACTTAACTAGTTTCAACCCAGTATAACAAGTTAGCAGGAATTAAATATCCAATTTTGTAGGAATAGTGGCTGAGCAGGAAAGAGAGGTTTCATTAGAGATCTAATCGAGTCAGACCTTCTCTGATCACAAGGTTGCAGCATGCTCTCCACCCACTGGAGAATTCACACAGAAGACAACTATTATGGCTGCCTCAACCACAGGAAAAGAGAATCCAACCACAAGACACAAATCCATTAAAAAACCCAAGCTTCATTAGCTCTGCTGCAGATGGAGCTGCTTGTCTCTCCAGGAACCACTCTTTACTTTATTTGTGGCAATTTCACCAGACTTTTCATCTTCCATTTCATTTGAGCTAATCTATTTCCATCACAGCTGGCCTGCTGAGCTCTGAGGAACAGATGTATGAGCTCTCTGAGTGCTGCTTGGCAAACTCAGCTTGTGCCATTTGAGTGCTGGTGCTGTGTTGTGCGATTCCTCCACATCCACTCCTTTTCCAGTCTCTGAGTACTTTGAGCTATCACAATGCAGCTGTGGATCAGTGAAGGCTTCACAGAGAGCCCTCTTACATTTCTGAGGGGAAAAATATGTCTGCAACTCCTTTATTTGTCATCTTTTTCCAAAAAGACCACCTCCAGTTTCCCATTGTTAACTAATAGAACCAGTGTTTGGAACAAATGTGTTTCATCCCTAAACTAACTCCAGTCATCTGAGCAAGCTTGGAACAACCTCCTTTTATCAGAAAAGTGTTTTTCCTGTCACTACAAACCCCTGATTTTTGGTGTCTTTCTGAATTGCCTAGAGAATCACCTTCTACAGAGAAAGGAAGGCATCTCTGAAGAGACATTCATGCCAGATGTTTTTTAGGACATTTCATAGGCACTCTTTGGCAGTGCCTATATATTTTACTGACACAGGGAGGGCCTGGATAAGTAGATTAGATCAGACATCTAAACTTGGACATGGCTGAAAATGTGTTAGAAAATCTTATTCAAAATACATGGACTATAACCTATCATGAACATAATGTAAAGCAGAACATCATATCCAATTGAGAAAGGAGATTTGGAAGTTAAATGATTTTTTGATGACAGCCCAATCATCTTGTGAAATAAACTAGTATCAGCAGACATCAAAATCAATAAGATCATGTTAACAAAACAGGATGTGGGCTTACAATAACATTATTTTATTTTCACTAAATAGATAATCCTAGGGAGGCAGTTGTGCTCTTGAGAGGAGCCAAGTGAGTTGCCATAATTTCTGTATGCCCATCTTCTCTACAGCAGAGGAAGAAACGCTGACACGCAAAGCTCAGCACGCTACGGAGGAAAAAAATTCCAAAAAGAAAACCCTCTGTTTTGTCAGTTAAGGGCTGCTCTAGCACCAACTCGAATGGGCGAGGTGCTGGTGAAGCCAGCCCGTTTCCAACCCAGACGGGAACTTTGCATTCTCTTTGCCAACAGTGGGCAACAAGATACAGTACCATGTGATGACCATGGGCTCACAGCTGGCCCTTCACATTTGATTTGTAGTGTTCTTTACCTGTGGAAGAATAGAAACCTTTAAGCTCATCCTTAAATTCAAATCAGATGATGTGTTACTTTAACTAGTAGGTTCTTAAAATCCTCCAAACACTCAGGCACTTTACACACTTTACAAGGAAATGGAAAGACAACAGTTAATGTTTTTTCAAAGTTATATCTTACCCTTGTGGAATCTAATCAATCCTTTACATCTCTAATTATAATAAATCCTATTTTATGTTAACATATAATGCTTTTTGATTCAGATTACTTTCCTAATTATTATAAAAATTATGGACCGATTTATCCATCTTTAATATAAAATTCTGCCGTGTATGACAAGTACATGACAGAACCACTTTAGATTTTGAGGCAGGCTATAGGAAAAAAGCTATAATGTACTGAGATTGCTGAGAAATTTCAGAAGACTGCCCATCCCCAAACAAATCTGGCTACAGATTAACATCCTTTTTCTTTTGAAAATATGGCCACATTTTTATATGTCACCCAAGGGGAACAGCATGCAGGGCTTTAACACAATTTACGGAAAGCATCAACAGACTTTTTTGAAAGATTCTCATCTAGGTACAGTTCTAAAAGTCCTTGATTTAATTTATAGATCTGATAGGATTGGTGAACACAGTGGAACATATTCCATTGTGTGCAATACATGCTCTTCTTTCATAAAATCAGCTAAATAGAAAGATGGAACCACAGCAGCCCACCAGGAAACCTTCATGAGCTATCCAGGGAGGTACCTATTATCTTTTAATTTTCTGAAAATCTCAGAATACCCAAATTTCTCTTTTTAACATCTTCATGTGAATGTCAAGAAGGAAAGGACCACTACTGACAGATAAATGATAATATTTTTCTACCTCCGCCGGCTACTTCTGTACCTCCCAAAATCATGTGCACAGTCTTGGCAAAAGGCCAGGCATTTCTGTTCTGTTACATCTCAGCACTGGCAAAAAGCCAAGGAATCAGCAGTTTTGGTTTCCATGAGGGAAAAAAAAAAAATTCTTCCCAGAGAGTTTGGATGTGATGGGATTTTAATGTGATCCAGGATGTTTCTTAGGTCAGTGAGTCCTTTCTAGGTGGCGAAAGGAAGCATTACGAAGAGGAAGGCCCTAAAACCTGGCGTTCAGGGTGTTTTTTGAGGTAACTCTACCCCTGCTCTTGGCGTGTTGCCCCTCACTGCAGGCAGGGAAGCTGTATTCAGTTAATGGTATCCATAACAGGGCTTCACAGAGTTGTGACAAATGCAGCTGACTGATTGCTTTTCTCAGGCTTTGCTTGCTCTATTTTTCAAGTTCAGACCAGCTGCTGGAAAATGGTATATCAGTTCTTGCTGTAAGCCACAGCTTTTCATACCAATGTGCTACTTCAGACTTTTCTGAGAACATCAGTCCCCCAAAACTGAAACCACAGTCACTATACAGGGGCATTTGATTCATTTTCCTTTTGTATTTTGAGCAGTATCTGTTAACATCCAAGTTACTCTCTGCTTCCTGCAATGCTCCCTAAGATAAGAATGGTTTAAGAATGTACGTTTGTGGTAATTAAACCATCATGAAAGTTGCAAGAAGTCAGGAAATATATAGTTCTCCACTCTTTTTTTTTTTTTTCTCCCCTTCTCTTTTTTTTTTTTTTTTCCCCTCTTGCCAGCTACTTGTCTATTTATAGATATAAACCTCCCCATCCACTTCCGTGGCAGTGACATGGAGAAGCAGATATTTAGAGGAAGTCCATTTGCTTGACAAAAACATCCATTACGTTTATCACCAATGGAGACCAAAAAAGAATCAATTACAATACTGCACTTGAGAATGACTAATTGAATTGTGAAATATACTGACACTCTGAAGTCACTATGGTAAGCTAAATACCCATACTCGTAAAAGCCAGGAAATGTAGGTAAGATGCTGATTCACATATTTGAGACTAGAATGCATCTTCAGTTTGTGTTGATGCTTTAAGCTCATTAATCAAGAGTCAGGGAATTAGCTCAGAAGAGAGAACTGCAGTTGATTTGCACCTGCTTGGTTTGACTATGAAATTAGCTCTGAGTGCTAAATACACTGCATCCCATTCTACAGTCAGAGATCAGCTGTCAGCTCCTTATTCGATAATAGAACCACTTAAATTAGTCATTTGACTGGCTTTAGTGGTGCATCTATCACAGGTACTCTGTTATCCTCCACATGTGCTAGCACCTTCAAATCCTGCAGGTGATGACAGAGAACATGGGCAGGGGTGCTGCTGGATGACCTCACTGGGGGTGTGCTCTGAGTCCTCATCCTGCAGCTGGTCAACTGTGCTGTATATTACTGTACATTGAATAGCTCCAGGGAACATCCCCAGGGACTGGAACTTCATCATCTGTGCTGTTCAATTGTTAGGAAGATCCTTGGTACGTCTTTAGCTGGGGCCGAACTTCCTATCCCAAATGCCTCAGAAATGGTTCAGAAGCTATCACGGGGTGACTACCATTTCCAGTAGGCACTTTGGGTGAATGTCCTCCATTTGGGCATTCACACTGAGAGCGATGTTCTTGATGCAGGTTTTACTGTGTCATTTGACCTCAGTGACAGAGAACAATATGGTCCACATTTAATTTACTGGTCCAGGCGTTGTTTCCATGTTGCAACAAATAACTGTTCAACATAAAATACTGGAACTCATAAAGACTAGCCCAATCAAATACTATGTTAATACTATTCAGTTAATTCAGATATTAAAAGCTGCACATGGCTATAATATAATTATTATCCTTATTTAGTAACAAGCATGTGGTTCATTACTGAAGGAAACTTACATGTGCTCAGGGGATCCTCTTTTTCACATTCCCCTTGAGCTTCAGGAAGGAAGAAGGGTGACCTTCCTGCCCTGCTGGAATCTACCCTACAGACACATCCAAATCAAAAGGTAGCTTTTATTTCTAGCGTTTTCTGAAAAGCTTCTGAAGAGGAAAATGCTTTGGTCTTTGCAATGTCCTAGGGGCCTGATCCAAGCACTTTGGAAGCAAAGAGAATTGCTGAGTTTGCTACAGAAGGTGAAATCTCAGTGCCATTGAAATAAATGCCACCATTCCCTTGATCCACTGAAGTTAGAATTTCAGTCCATAATACTGAAGAAACCTGCCTCCATATCTCTCAGCTTTAACTCTCTGAAATAACAATAGTTCAGCAACAGACTTCAGTGGTAATGTACTCAATGCTTTTTTTTTTTTTTTCCACAAAGGAAATAAACACACATTCTACAGGTATATTTAATTGAAATCGGTTGCTAACTGGTTTTTCTATTATATTTTATTTAAATGCTAAAAGGGCTGGCCTTGTTTACAAAATGAAATAAACTATTATGTTTCTCCCCCCTCCATCGACTCAGTCTCATTTATCTCTAAGCGATTTGTGATTCATCATGGTGTCAGGAAGGAATGTTGCTGTTAGAGCTGGTCAGGTTATTCACTATAGCAGAAGAAAAAAAAAAAAATGCAGGAAAGAAATGTGTGTTTATGACCTGTGATCTGAAGAAGAGGTTTGAGGAGTAGAAAGTAAGAGACTGTTTCAACTACTGAGCTTAAGATGGAGGCGGAGGGAAGGGAGGAAGAGGAGGAGAGGTTAAAAGCGTGATTTGCTGCTTATTTTTAGTCCATAATTACACTGCTAGATGCTTTGATCCTGGACCTCTCATGAGAAATGGTATTTTAGGTACAATTTCTCAGTGTGGAATAACTGACACAAGTACCTTTCCTTTTTCAGGCAGGATCAAGGTGTAATTTTAAACATTAAATAGCATGCACGTACATGACCCACTGGATGTCATGATGCTATTGAGTGGGACTCATCACTAATTCTCTGTCAAACAATGATGAAGAGAGTAGTGTCCATAAGTTAAATGGAGAAATAACAGGGGAAGAAACAGCTGAATCTGAAGTAACTGGCCTATGGGCAGACAACAGCAAGTTGGCAGGACTGGGGATGAAACCTGGTTTTCTGATGCTTAATCCCATGCCCTGCTTGTTCAGTGACAATGGGCAGAAGTGTAAAATGAAACAAATTGTAATGAACTTTTATATCTCTCTTTTCCCTCCTCTTTACCTTTTCTTGCCTAAGGCAAATTTTTTACTTAAAAAATTGTTTCCTACTCAGACTGATTCCTTAAATCTCATTAAAATAAGCTTTGAATCAACCATGATGCGATTTCATGTTAGATAATTTATTTTGCGTTATTATTTCTGCTTGTGTGTAAGATGCAGTGCATTTATTAATATATGTACAAAGCTAAGAGGACAAAATCTAGCTTCAGGAAAATAACTTAGAGAATACAGACTTGTTAAATAGAGATGCCAGGTCATTTGAGTATACAAACACAGGGGACAGCAATTCTGTGTCTTAGAAACAGATTTTCGCACATGGTTTGGATACCTAAATGCATGTGCTTAAAGCTCTTGAAATTCAACGAGTTTAGAAAACTTTGATGTCATCCTGAAAAATCAGATTTTTTTACAAGGAAGTTATCAAAATACATACAAGTACAACTACACATTTTTTCAATCACATCACACACAAAAAATGACATGCACTCCCATCTCATTTCCAAGGGTTTACACCACATATTTTCAGTGCACCTGTTATGCAAATAAAAATTGCACTTCCAAGTGAAATTTTATCTGACCATGTCCACATTCTGTAGTAAAAGTTGGCTTGCTACTGAAAAGTCAAACACTAGAGCCTGAGGATGGTGCTGAAGGAATGCTAACACAGATCCTTACTTTTCCCATATTTTCAATTAAGTAGAGGATGAACTTCTCAGATAAACTTTTTTTTTTTGTACAAAAAGGCAGTCATGAATATAGATGCACTGTGGGAAAAGGAGTCTGGCCAATGAACTAGAATGAGATGGCCAGGAATGCAAACTGTAATTCCTGCAAACTCCTTTGGCAGCATCTAGTTATACGTTTATCACAAGAATTCTATTTGCCACAGGAAAGGCTTTTCGCTTGTGTTCTCTTCCTGTAAATCTTTATGGTAGCATCAATTCGCAGCACTTCCATTTCCTGAAAAATTACCTTTAGTAATCTCATCTGGGAATTATACCCATGTTGCTGTCAATATATTTTATATTGTCCATAAGTGATGGCACATGTGCAGTGTGCAGAGACCCCAACAACTGCTTAGAGCCTTGACAACTGCAAAACAAAGATGTTCTGTGCTGGCCTATGCTTGTGAGAATGAGAGAAGTGCTGGAGCCAACTGCATACTTTGGGAGTTTTCCAACACTGGCAGGAAAACCTTTTTTTTTCTTTTTTGGTAACAAATGGCACTAATGAGAACAATGTATTTCAGTAATTAGGTTACGAGGCTTAAACAAACAATCTAACTAGAACAATGAAAGATGAAGATGGGAATATAGATTGTTGCAAGCTTATTGTCATTGTAGACTGATAACAATTTAGTGGGATATCTGGTATTATTATAATTCATTTCATCACAAGCTTCATTCCAGAGCTGCTTGTTTCTCTATCTGCTGTTCAGATTTAGAAGCAAGTAAGCTGTATAACAGAACTGGAAGAAAGCAAATCTGAGAGCTGCTGGGGGGTGAATTGACTGCACAGGAAGTAAATTCCTCATTCGGTCAAAAAACAGCTGTAGTTTTTACAGAAAGGGAGTTCAGTCCATGAGTTAATGTCTCTAAGCTTTTGGAGAACAGCGTTCAAATCCCTGCTCTGCTGCATATTTTGTGTATGATCTTGAACAATTCACTTGAACCTCAGTTTCCCATTAGCTAAAAACTACAGTAAAAGATAAAAAAAATTCTGTCTTGCAGGAGGATTACAAAGCTTGTGATAAGTTCAGATAGGAGGCAATGACTTAATTTAAATGTTATATGAACCACTGAAATATTTTTTCAAATTGCCCTACTAACTGGCTTCAGCTTAAACCTGAAGGATGCTCAGTGGAAAGCACATTGATGTTTTCAATGAGGAATCAGGTTTTTCTTTCTCTGGTGACACTCGTTCAATGGTTCTTTACACGTGAAGTTGCGATACCTTTTCCAAATTGGCCCTTTTTTTGCGGTGTCAGTCATGGCAAACGTTTGCAAAGAGATTTCATTTTTTGAACAGTTAGTAGAGAAACTAGGAGGGACACTTCCACTGATGTGAGAACAGCTTCATTTTGTTGTTCAGGACAGAGACTGCTGTGATCATAAAAGTCAGCTTTGCTGGTAAATTTATTCAGGCACAAGTGGAGCTTCTTTGAATCTAACTGTGTAACAGGATGGGTTGAATGGTAAAGGTAAGAGTGGTGTTGGACTGGCAATGTGCTGCTTAAAGATGATTGCAGTTTGTCTATATTTAAGGTGAGAAAACAGAAGTTATATCTCAAATATTAATTCTTTTGTATTTGTTAATTACTTCAAAGTGTCTGCAAAAGGGTTCAGTTTACTCAAGCAAAAACAATTTGGAGAACCTGAAGGAGAGGAGGGGTTGCACAGGAAATTTAGGTTGATAATGGGCTTTGCTTTAAGATATATTTGCTACATACCTAAACCTTCCAATGATTCACATCCAAGTCTCTGAATTGTTTATTAAAAAAATCCTGGTTATATTAAGTTGTAAGGCAACAGTTAGGAAAAAACCTCACAATAATATACAATACGTAGAAATGCCTATGCATGTAACTTGAAGGTTAAATAAAATGCTGAAAAGAGGATGTGAGAAGCTAAAAATATTAAGGGAAAATGCTAGCATAATAAAATGTAGTTTTTTTAATGTATATTGGAAAAAAAGTATGTCTTAACATAGGATGTCGTGAAGTTGGAAACAAATTGTCAAATGCTTTTTAAAAGACATAGAATAGTTAAAATTCATAAAATAGCTGTATTCTTAGTAACAAAATACAGATGATATACTTCTACCATATAAGAACGGCAAATTTCTTTCTGGCTTGTCATGGTCTGAGGGAAATATAAAGGAACCTAAAGTAGAATTAAACATTTTTAATTCAGCAGACACGGATGGTTTGCACACAAATTGCTCTAGGAAATGTTTAATCCTCATTTTTAACAAATTATGGAATACTAGGAAAATTCCAGAAAACTGAAATTGCACTTACAGTGTGCCAGTATTCCAAAAAGTCTGACAGGATGACTGGAGTAAGTGTAGGTCAATTAGTCTGACATCTGTTCCCGAAAATATAACAGAAAAGCTGGGAAGAGAATCAGCTGAGAAATAATTAAAGGATAGAAATAAAATTAATTCCAGGCAACATGGTTTTATGTAAAGCAGATCATGTCAAAGAAATCTTACTTTATTCTTTGATGAAATTGCAAGCTTGTTTGAGTAATCTGATTTTTGTAAAATATTTGAATTTAGCAGCACAGGATGTTCTGATTTAAACATTGGCATCACAGACTATTAATAAAGCAAATGTTTTATGAATTAAGAACTGGTTAAGTGATAGATCTTAAAAAGAGATTGTCTCCAGGAAATTATCAACAGCTGAACCTACTTATAATGGAGTTTCATGGGGATCAGTAGCAGACCTGATACCATTCGAGGACTTCACTGATTATTTTTGAAAGTAAATAATAAATCACTTATGATAACATTTGTAATTAAAATGGAAAAAAAAAAGAGAAAAAAACCAACTTGGTAAAATAGTAAATCAGGATAAGGCAATGAGGCAAGATAATCTGGATCTTTTCATAAACAGGACTCTGAAAGAGAAACAGGCATCAAAGTGAAGGGGCAACCTGATGTGAGGTCTCAGCATGGTAAAAGTGCTGATAATTAGCTCTAATTGTAGCCTGCCTGCAAATGCAACTATGCTGTTCTCTGGATTCAGGCTCTTCAATGTGCAATCAGCCTTGGTGCCTCTGTACTGCACTTCTCTACACTTCCTCTTCTGCTGGTTAGTATAAACTGAGACAGCTCAGATGCCTTGGATGCCTCTGCCAGCATGATGTAGTTTTACCCTTGATCACAATACTTTCACAGGGAGAATGTAATGGGTATTAAATAACCCTTCAATCTATGAGGAAGGAAGTAACAAGAACCAATGGCTGTATGTTGAAAACATGCACATTTGAGTTAAAATGTATTATAGTTAGCATATGCACATCACTGGAAGAAATTATTAAGGGAACAGCCAGATTTAGTCATGTCTGTGCCTTTGGAATCTTATAGTTTTGTGAAAGGGGGTGGCAATTTCCATGAGACCTAGGTGAAAAGCACTGTATAACTTTCTTATTATTTCTTTTAAGAACAGTGACCTCGTAGCGATTTTTTTTTCTTGCTCGAAACAATCAGTTTGCTAACACCAGTTTTAGACTGGAAGAAGTTGAAATCTCATACTCATGGGCAGAAGAACATAATATGTACAGAAGAATTTGTAAAGCAAAAGAAATTTCATAATAGAAAGTACTAATAAATCAAATCTGAAACCGTGCTCTCAGGCAACAAGCCTGCCAGTTGGAAAAAAAAGTCCTAGAATAGCCCATGGTTAATGCTTTTCAGATGACAGAAAG
>NW_010330738.1:16151-28960 GCF_000700745.2 Antrostomus carolinensis
TCAAGATCAACTCCACTGAAAGCCGATTAAAAGAAAAATGAAATGCCAGTAATGTTAAGCTCATAGGTATAAAAAAAATATCCTTGCTGCAACAATGTAAATGGCTTCTAATCCAACTGAACTCCCCCCTAACCCGGGCATCTCAGAGAAATAATAGCAGCTTCTCATACAACCTGTGAATGTGTGACCCTTCCGGAAGAATCCTTAAAATTCCCCAAATGTGCTGTTTTCTCAGAGACTGCAGAATACAAAACCAGAAGGCACTGCGGCTAAATCTGTGTTCTTATGAGCTAGTTTGGGTCAAGGATTAAAGAGTATCCTGACCCTGATTCAGCCCAGCTAGTGTGGAAGTGCTGAACAGGTTGTATTTCAAGAGCACCAGAACAATAAGATCAATTACAAGTGACTGAACTTCTTGCAGAGACAAGGATCCTGATTCGGGAATATGCTCTTTTAAATTCAGATTTATAGGAAGATTCTGTAGTCAGCATCCTAACCTGCCTATAACCCTCCTTCTGTCTGCTGCTGAAACAATAAACCTTCAGGACTCCTGTTCCTGCAGAATCACTTACCCTATCTGACAATAGTGTGCTTAAGGATCTTTAAATTAAAGGTTATTGATTTGGAAAACCACAGTAGTTTGCAATTAAGGAGTGATATTGAAATATTTTTTTGGTAAAATGACCTTAAAAATCCCACCTTCTTCAGGTTTTTGTATTTGTTTTATAGTATATACATCTTCAGTATAATTTCATTTAGGGAATATTGCCATAAATTGGGCTAACTAGGGGAGTATGCCGCAGGCAGTGTTCATTTTCCATTATGAATTATTTTGGGATGTAGATTAATGTTCTCAAATTAATGATTTTCAAAGTTGAATACAAGATATATTGGAAGATATATCCTCCATCTTTCTAGATAAAATAATGTAAGAACTGAAAGAGTTGCTTTGGGAAATATCTGAACTGCTACTTGTGTAAGACAATGATTTACAGTCTACTCAAATTATATCTTACAAACCCCAGCCAAAGCCCCTGAAATTGCACAAGCTAAAGAAATGTAGAACTTGACCACATTAGATCAGTTTAAATAAGCAAAACTTGACCTAAAAATAGTAATACCATAGACCCTTTCTGCTCCCAGTCGCTATCAACCATAGTGGTGTCAGCCAAGAACAATGTATTTGGCTCCATGGGCATGGGTTTGAATTTGCAAAGACTAAGAAATTGAAACATTTTATATTTATTAGCATAATGGCACTTGCACTGGCATAAGGGATTCAGTAGGAAAAAGAAGTTTGGGGAGGGAGAGAGTAGGATTAGCCTGTTAACACAAGTGTAGATTAGCTCAAAGTGGCTGAAGTCTCACCTAAATCTCTCTTGTCAGGTGAGTCTGCACTGGAGCCCAAACTCCCTTATGGCCTGGCTCTTGTCCTGAGCAAATGCAGCAGGTCTCTGGGCAGGGGCTTATATAGGAGTTCCAGCTGTACGTCTGGTATAGGCACTGTTGGCTCAGGCCCAGGCTTGATCTTGAACTGTGCAGACCATCAAGCAGTGCAGACATCACGGTGCTTCACTGACACTCTCCTTGGGCTGTGTGTGGTGCAAACACATGATGAAAAGATTGTGCCTGACCCAGTTTTAAGGGTCTTAAAAGACAAATCTAAAGTGAAAGACAGGAGGTGGCAGAAACCAACAGATGCAGTGCGAACAGTGAGAGGCATGGGGATTGCCACGGGAACACCAGATCATTCATCTTTCCATTAACAGCTATTTATACACGAGGTGAGAATCTAGCTTTAACCATTAACACACAGCATGCGAATCGCTTTTCAGCCTCAGCTCACATGGATGCCATTGCCATTTTCTCCCAAGAGCAAGGGCAGTATAGCAGCAGCTTGTGTCTCCGTAGTGCTTTCTCTAATGGACTTCACAAGCATTCTTCCTTTGGGACGTTGTCCATATATCCTATTGTTTTCTTTGCAGTGCCAACCACACTAATGGTGCTCAATAAACAACTCTGTGGTGACAGGCTGGAAGCAATTTGTAATAGTCTATTGGCATTGCTTGATGAGAACTGTTAAGAAGGTTGTGCATTTACTATCCAAAGTCCATAGTGGGATGATCAGGAGGATGGACAATAGCTGAAATAGCCACTCACCAGCAACTGTGGTAGGTTACTGCTGCTCCTTTTGGGCTCACCAGACTGTCCTTCCTCAGGATAATAAACACAAGTGGAGGAGATCAAATTGATAAAGATGGAGGAGAGGAATTTAAATAGTCTTTCTGAAAGGAGAAATGCATTGCTTTTGCTCAAGTAAAGCAAAACCTCGATCCCAATATATCAAAAGAGAAGAATATGCAAAAGATCTCATGTAGAAGATAGAAGCATTCTTGTAGACTTATATTAACCCTTTCCCTTGTTACACTGTGTTACTTATGTGGAGATTGAATTGCTCTTTGCTTTAAGAAAACTGTGTTGGTTCATCAATGGCAGGCCCTGAAGGGAAACCTTTAAGCTGACTCAGGATGTGTTCAGGAGATGTATTTCTTGGTCTTCTGCACTGTGGATTGAATTTACTGCTCTGCTCTTCTTCACAGAGGTTACCCCAAATATATTCCTTAATAATTCTGTTGGAACACTACTCATGTTTTACTATAAGCACAAGTTTATATTGCCATAACTTTCTGAGGAGTTATTCTAGCAAAAACTCACATACAGGTTCAGTTATAAGTGCACAATATTACCGTATTCTTGTGTCTACACTAGCAAACTTTAACTAAACACCTCTGTACTGTCACTTCTTCATTGACTGGGATGTTAACCATGCTGTACTGAATAAAACACTATACGCTATGCTGCTATCTTTCTTGCCTGAGGCAAGAATTAACCCTGAATTTTTAACCTGAACAATTAAAAACCAAAGATGTTGAAACTGTAGAATAACAGCTTTTCCTCTATTCCTCCAACTCCCTGTATCACACTTAGCTTTATAGAAGTCTTTGAACTTATGAGGTCCCTTTGGTGCTCAAGTAAAAAGAGAAGAGGCTTTAGCTGTGAGTTTCCTTACATCTGCAGACTTCAACAGTCCTGAATAGTTAAACTTTACTGAAAGTTATGTTATTGATGCACTTCGTATTTATTGAGTGTATATGTCAGCATGGTAGTAAGATCTTGCCATAGGACATTTATATTTTCAGTGTAGGCTTAAGCTTCAGTACTCAGGCGTAACCATTGTGAAATCAAAAGATAACTGCCAGCTCAGAAGATGAAGGACTGGACATCAAGTAGGAGACCAGTGGCCAACAGAACGTGAGAAAAGAATTGACACACTTTGAGAGGAGAGGAGCTGGCCTCTGGGAGATGATATACAGGTCACTGTTTATGTCACTACTCCAACTGACTGACCTACAGATTGGCTCCAGACCTGGGAACAAGTTACCCAGTTATCCACTCAGAAATGAATGGTTCACCAACTGAGCATGTGAAATAGAGAAGGAAGACAGAAATGTGCTAATGAGGTTTTGTATAGAATTTTGTGAGTGGAACATGGAAATAATGAAATAACACATCAAAAGTGGTAGGACCTGAGAGGGGAGAAAAAAAAAAAACTTTGGCTGGGTTTGGAAAGTGCTAAAGTTAAGAATTTAGAGAGTAGCATTCATTAAATAAATAAATAATGAGACCCAGATAAATTTGTGGTCCCAGAGATGTAGAATGAATAAACTTTCCAGATTTACATCATTAAGGATACTAAAATGAGGATTAGTAATTATTAAATCTACTTGCTGATTAATTGATGTTGGATCTGTTTATTTGGGAAATGCAGAGTCTCATTCTAAATCTGGTACAGGTGACACATCCACGTGAGGACTGTGCAGCCCATGTAGAAGGGTTGCCTCAGTTTGCAGCTGTATAAGTGCAACAGTTTGTGACATGTCTAAGCAAATTAGCTCCTCACCAGAGGAGTAATTAGCCAGTGAATAGAGGTGGAGCATCAGCCCATGCATTGTGTGCTCAAAGACTGAGAGAAAAGGCATAGTGTTGCTTATTTCTACACACAATATGTGAATTTTTGTAAGTTATATAAAAATGTGTGGAAGTTCTTTTTTACTCCATTGCCTGAGTCACTTTAAAAAAAAAAAAAATGTTGAGAAGTACAATAATGCAGAGAGTTCCCCTGCTATTTGAAGAAGTGAAGAACCCAGGAGAAAAGTGGAGTGTAGATTCATGAATGAATAAAGCTAAAAGGCAGAATATGCCAGGAATATAAGAAAGGTAGAATATGTCAGTTCTTTTGGCACAGGAAGGACTAAACCCCAGTTTCCTCAGTGAGAGGAGGGTGCTGCAGTTAGTGCCTCATGAATGTAGGTTGACTGTTTTACATCTTCAGGGCTTTGCTCAGTATTCACCTGCAGCATTGATGTCCTTAGTAAATGGATCCTGCGTGATGCTTTCCTCAGCTTTCTAGGGGACTGCGTTAGTGACTTCAGGTCTTTTCTGTCCCTCCAGCTCCTCCTAAAGTTAAAACAGCATTTGCTGCCTTAAATGCTGCAGTCACCTCTGCCATAAACCTGGTCTGGTACCCAGTGAGTCCCAGTTAGAGGTCTGAACATAAACGTGCCTTACCTGTGAGTGATGACACAACAGGCCAAGCCATGTATCCAGAGCAGCAGAACAAGTAGTTGGATTGCATATTGGGAACGTATTCTCCTCTCCTCCCTGCATTTAGAGTAGAGACTCGTCTCTAGAGAGAGGGACTCACTAGCCCGGCTTTAGGTAGTCTTTTCCCTCTGGGTTTCTGCAATACCACAATAGAAGTAGACAGGAATAAGGAGAAGGAAATATGAAAATTTTGAGGACATGCAGAAACAAAGCAAGTTTTGCAGGATGCATAAAATATTAATGTGTAAGCAAAGCAAAAGAACTAAAACACCTGCAGTGACAAAAGCTCTCTTGCAAAAATACTTCTCAACATTTAAAAAACCATTACTGATAGCCTTTGAGGTAACAATGCAGCTTGATTGCTGGCCATTCCCTACAATGGAAAGTTAAAGGGCATCCAATAGAATTTTTACTGTAATAAACAAAATTGAAAAAAAAACAAACTGGAAGGCTGCAAAACCAGACTGTGCTCCTGAACTGCTTTGCCTTCTGAAATATTTTGATGGCATGACATACAATGTTTATTGTTTTACATGTCTCCATAGCCTTCAGCCTCTCTCTCTGTCAACACATTGCTCTTCGGCTTCATTGTGCTATTCTCTCTTCTCTGGTGCCGTGGGAACATAAAGCAAATGATTCCACTGTTCTCAGCTAGAAATTGTTTTTCATTTTAATTTCAAGAGGGGCTTTGAAGTATCTACTTAGGCTCTCACAGCTAATGAGAGACAAGGCAGTTGCTATGCTACTTGTTGATTAAATGAAAACCAGACCTGATAACATGTGAAATCTTCCTAAGGGAGGTGTTTCTTTTATGGAGATGAGTACAGAGCAGTTAAGACCTGAAGTGCAAAGTTGTGTGTCTAAGGTTAAATGCCTAAATGGTCACTTTAAGTTCCCAAAGCAATGAGCTGGCTATCTGCATCCAGAGTGTCAGCTGATGTAAATCATCTTTGACACTAGTTGAGCATTTGGGCACTAGGGGCTTTGAGGTAAAAATGTCCATTTTGTATTCTGATCATTAAAAATCCTGAATTTTCAATTGAGAATTAAATGAAAAAAGAACTATTTTTCTGAGGTGCAATGTGACAGAAAATTCTAATAACACCCAGAAGAAGAGAAGATCCTCAGCTCTGCCAAAGTCAGCATGGCATATGTAAGGCTTAAATAACTTGTAGTTTCATACCTATAAGTTGCAGTTTGAAAATGAGTTTCTAGAGAAAGCTCCAAAATAGAATTTATGTTTCTGAAATAGAATATAGACCTCTAAACTCAGGACAGCAGTACAATCTAAAGCCCTGAATCTGTTTAGACATCAGAAGCCTCTAACGTGTATTGTACCCCTTACATCAGACTTGACACTTTCTAAATGCACAGAGTTCAGAATAAAATATAAAATCTAAAAATCACAATGACTTCCACTGTGAAACACAACAAAAGAAGGTGGTAGCGCAGTTTACTCATTAAAGATTTTGCACAGGGGTAGGATCTGTATAATTTAGATTTTTATAGTGAAAACTATATTACTATTACTATTGCAATTACTATTCTCATTTTTTCCACTTCCTGGGAACTCTGCAGCAGAATATATAAGGGCCATGAGACCAGAGAAGAACAAGTAACATAAAGCATAGTTTTGTACTCCATTGATTTAAACACTGTTGGGAGAGAACAGAACCAGTTCTGTACATATTTTCCTTTTATGTGTGTTTGTCTGTTTAAATTGAAATTCAGAAGCAATCCACAGCGGCATAACAGAAAATGCTATTACATCTTGTCTTTCTGTATTTTTGGTCTCACACTTGTTAGCTGGGCTGTGGTTGCCATATGAATTGCTTGAGGAGTGGTCAATATACCTATAAGCTTATGGTTATCATCTTAGAGTAGAAAGGACCTGAGTTTAGCTCCTTTAAGCTAAGAAGGGCTTTCTTCTGTTTCAATTATCTTCAGTAAAACACCTGATTTTGTACCTGCTCACAAGTCAACAGAGGTAGCAAGGTCTGCATCCTGGCTTAACTGAGGAGCAAACATCAACTGTACATATATATTGGACGTCAAAGCTCAAGACAGAGAGAGATGCTCATTTTCGGATGCATTTCTATCTCCAGCTGGAAGAACAAGCCGGGTGCTGTCGGCACTCTTCTCTCCCACGTGTGAGCAGCTGATGTGTTTTCTACCCCTACTCCAAGCAGTCTAGATTTTAAGTAGCACATTACTGTCTGTTGCAACATATGTCTTTCTTTACATGGGGTTCTACACAGAGGTCATCAAAATGTATTATTGACCATATTTATTTCATGTATATGGTGTGTTAACATTTCAGTGATTGCCTTAATAAAATATACTAGGCAAAGAAGGAATAGTTCACTATCAATGTGTTGTTAGACTGTAACATTAGCCTTTTTCTGAATACACCAGTTTCTGAAAGCGAAGATACTTAAGGTGGTAGAATAATAGGAAACTTATTCTATTAATTCATGTTTTCTAGAGAGGAGGTGAAAGTAGGGAGATTCTCCTATGGCAGCAGTGTCCACAGATATTTTTCATTTAATACCTTAATTCACATTTCATTTTCTATTTCATATTATGTTGTTGTGTTTGTTGTTTTATTTTTTTTTATTTCAATAGCTTCCTTTTTAAGAAAACATTCATATCCTTTAACAGTTAGATACAGAGAAATAGATCAGTAATTTCAAACTCATAAAAAGAAATTATGTGCAGGGATAATTTTTTGTTTATTTTTTCAGATTTTATTTATTGCACTTGGCAATTTAATCTAATCCATGCACTGAAAAAAGAACACTTTTATTTCCAAAACAAACAAAAAATTTCAGTTGCATGGTAACCAGCCCACATACTAAGCCCTAGAAATATCAGATCCAGAGGGCTCAGGACTTGCCAAATAATCAAAGTGCTTTTAACTGATTTCTTCATATGATAATAACTGCAACAGGGATTTTAACCACTGCACTACACAAAATGATCCTGTAGCCAAATTCTTTGCTGTCATTAAAGCCAAGGGAGTTACACCATTAGAGAAGAGTATTCATGCTCTTCCCAGAAAGTTTGTCCTTGTGCAGCCTGCAGAGGGGACTTTGCCTCCATCAGAGAGGGGAAGGCTCAGCAGGCAACATGCTCTTTCTGTCAAAAAGTAACTTTACTTTAAAGACACTGAGGACTTTAGATCCACAAAGTAAGAGGGTATAAGAATTAAGGGCATGGGTGAAGCCAGGAAGGCCCCTCAATATTTGCCATCCATCTAATCTTGCAGAAGAAAAAAGACAGACACAGCTGCACGATTTTCCTCTGGGCAATTCAAATTAACCTGATAGTTTCAAAGGCTGTAGTTACTCTGGCTGCTCTGATAAAGTGGATCCACTGGAGACACATTTCAAGAAGCTGGAAGGAAGTACTGAAACTGATATAAATGCCTTACTAAGGATCATGATATGGGTAACTCTGATCAGAAAGTTCTTCACTGCTCTCTTAATCAAGGAGAAAAGAAGGCCACAAAACAAAAATTTCTTCCTCACAGTTCAGTTTATAATTCACTTTCATGAAGAACAAGGTATCAAAGTTTCTTATTCATAGCATGTGGTTTCTCCATAATCACGAACTTAAGCAACAGTGAGCTGATGTTAAAGTATGCATTGAGATATTCTTGATTTTCTGCCTAACATTGAATGCACCTCAGACTGGGGCTTCCACCACAATGTTTCATTCAGTTATAGTTTTTGATTCACTTAAATCCCCAACCTTTAATGCATGGACAAGGGCTGGTAGGACATTGAGGCAGCAAGAGTAATGTCTATGGCAATGTAGATATTGTGTATTGAAATCAGTATTGTGTGTTCAACGGATGCACCTGGAAATATCTGCCATAATACAAAATTTCAAATAAGGTAAAGATCACCATCATTGCTGAATTCATGTTTGATTGGGAAGGAACACCTGACTTTCACTACCAAATTTTTGAGACTGTTTTGATTCCAAAGTTGTTTAATTTTGAACAATGGAGTCAAAGTGCCATTTTTCAGCTGTGTTCTTAGCCTGAACACGCACACAGTATTCAAGGGGTACATTTCTTCACAAATGTATGAACTCCCGAAGAGAACTGTTAATCTTTGGGAGGACTGACAACTCAGTAGACTGACAGTGGTGTATCTTTGCTGAAATGAGCCATATTTCATTCATGCATGTTGTTTTACTTGCTACATGCCCCTGGTTCTGTGAGCAACAGTCGGTCCTCAAATTTGACACAGTTCAGTTTGATGCAGCTGCTTGTTGCGGCCCAATCCATGTGGTATTTCTCCTTGTCCCTCCATCTCTCTTTTCTGTGCCAAGTCCTTTACTCACTGTACTTTTGACTCTGTGGATGTGACAGAAAGTATCTCTTTTCACATCTTCAGGTCTGTAAATTTATCTCTTGATTTAGGTGTCTTCTCTCTTGCTAGCTGCAAAAGCATTGATTTTCCCTCGTGCCAGTAACACAGCTAGGCTTGCCCAGACTCTCTGGAGCCAAATCTGCATGGCACAAGGGTAATCCTCTCTTGCTCTGTGGTTGTCACTGAAGGATCTATCCTACCTGTGCTCTTCATAATAGACTATCAGGCTTTTAAGGGTCCAGTTTCAACTGGTATGGTTGATTGACGTGCAAAATAAAAGGATGAAACACAGACTCTTTGATCTGGTGTGGTACTCTTGGAGCAGATCTGCTGCTGAAATGAGACAGGATTCAAGAAAAGCAGCTGGAATCTGGTAAGTAGGGTTTTCTGGACTAAAGCCAGGGAGCTTAGTTAATAACTCAGCAAGACCGACTGCTCCATCTTCTAATTGGCTGATAACTTCAGGCCCTAAGTAAGTGCTCTGTTATTCACACTGGGACCAGCACTACTGGAAAAGATCTCTGTTGGCTACAACCTTCATAGTTGGTTTATTCTGTCAAAAATGGTTGAATTAATTTGTCACTTTGCAGACAAAACACAGATTGCAAGTGGCTTGTGGGCTGCAGAACCTCTGAATCAAACCATGTATCTGTCTCAGTCTGAGCAGCTCCATCTTTGTAAACAGCTGATGTGAAGGTCTGTGTTGCTTTCTCAAGATAATACCAGACTTGAGACACAGAAGGCCTACAGCCTCTGTATTGTCTCTGTCTTTAAACCTGAGTTGGAGATAATAATAGAATCACAGAATCATAGAATGGTTTGTGTTGTAAGGGACCTTAAATATCATCTAGCTCCAACCCCCCTGCTCTGAGCAGGGACACCTTACACTAGACCAGGTTGCTCAAAGCCTCATCCAACCTGGCAAACAGCATATGTGATACATGGCAAGAATATTCTGTTCCACAAAAGTGTCTATACTCTTAGTAGTTGCAAGTGACCAAGCTTCTGTAATGGGCAAGTGTATCTCATTATAAGGGGTCCTTCTCTAGCACTTATCTTACTTGAGTCTTTGCCTTTGACCGTTTTGTTTCAGAATTATGGTCTGAGTTGAACCTCAATTAAAACCAGAAGCCTGTAAGATCTGTTAGATAATATGAAGTTAAACACTTTGCAACCAGATGGACAAATCTGTAGAAAACCTCCTGCAAAGTACATGCATCAAAACCAATGCCTGTATGATGTTCATGTTGACAAAGGGTTTTGGGGAATGCTGCTTTCAGAGAGATGTATGTATGCACAGGGCACCAAGGTGGGAAAAACAACACCGAGGAAAGAAACACTGATCAGTCTGCAAACAAGAGGGCTTGACTCTCCAAACAAACAAATAAGCAGAGCTTATCCAGAATGATTTTCCTGGGTTAAAGTGCTGGATGAAAGAGGCATAAAACTGTTCTAACAGGAAGAAGTGTCCTCTTGTTTGCTTCCTCCTAAGTTCTGTTCAACAGGGCTTTATATAGTCTTTATAAATAAAAGAGATTGATGAAACACCTGATTTTAGTGCTCATGTCTCCTCCAAACTGAAACAATCTTCAAGGCTCATTTGTTTTGCTAACCAGAATGGTCAAAGGAGGCACTGTAGGAAGTCCATTATGGAAGTGAATTGAGAAGAGACACAAAATCCTTGAGCATCAAATAGAAAAGGATATAAGTGAAATATCCCTGTGAAAAATTCTGGCACTGGGTAACAGAGCAATGAAAGAGCAGAAAAGCCACTGAAATAGTGGGAGGACAGGCAGAAAATGTCTGCAGCTGTATATGAAATTAGGTGGAAAACAAGGGAAGAAGGGAGGTTGTGGTAGTCTAGAAGAGAAATTACACATAACAGGCAATATGTCTGGGCAGCAGGGATGATGAGGAAAAGACTAATTTTGTAAGTATTGTGGAAAAAAGAAGCAGCAGGACATTAGGGTGGGAAGAGAGCTGAAAGAAATGAAAGGTGACACAAAGGTTAAGAGCTTGAAAAGAGAAAGAAAATGTTTCAACCTCCAAAGATCCAACCCTGATTATGCAGCTGTCAGCCCTGCCCCTTTAATTAAGTAATTGATTAATTAAAATAAAGCACTTAATCTCTGCATTTACATATTATGTCTCCCGCTAACCAGTGTTGACTATGGGGCCCTCATCAGAAAGCTCCTTCCTATTTGAATTCATGTTGGTTCCCAAACATATTACTTTGTAAATAGGAAATGACAACATTGGCTCAGTGCCCCAGTATCGTCGCAGCATTGCCATATGTCAGTATCATGCTAAACATAGTAAGCAGAAGACCCAACAATATAATTATTGAGGACATCTGTCAGCAGCACAAGCTACATCTGGGATTAGTAGCTATAATACTGGAAAGACCTATAAGAAGCAGAGAGGAAAGTCTTTTTGTGTTGGCTTAGATTTTCAAGAATAGGAGCCAGATCCTCAGCTGGTGTAAATTTAAGACATTCAAAGAAGGCAATGAACCCAGCATCATCTAATGCTAGCTAAGAATCCAACACTGAAAACAAGACCAATGTCATTAAATATGAGATTCAGTATTTTCTGTGTAAAGGCAGAATGCCTCAAAACCAGCTGAGTTTACATCGAAGATCATTTATTAGTTGAACGAGCAGGTACAGACTGTCTTTTATCCCAGATCTGAAGGATTGTGGACAAGTTCGGAAAGCTCCTGAAGATCATGAAGAATTCTCTTTAATGTTCTTTGTACATCAGTACTATACAACAGTAATGTAATTTTATATTTCAAACAAATTACAAGTAGGAAAAAAAAAAAAAAGAATCTTTTGAGCACATTTGACATGCACTAAAGATTCTTCATCCACAGCAGAGTTTATGTTGTAGTCTGCACAGGCAGACTGTCCGGTGAAGCCAGTGACACATACAGATTATACCTATTTATTAATCTGAGGGCAAGCTCCTGTTGGGAAGCAAGTAGCTGCATTAATGGAATGCTGCATTTGAGTTAATATCCCCTGCCAAAATCATATAGCTGTGTTTGTGCCATGCTGTGCTCATTCTAACACACCACAGCTCTCAGCAAGACTTAATATTTCAAACACCAGGTTGCTCTAATATTGTTTATATGGCATCTGGGCTGGAGGTTATCCACATGTATTTAAAATGACATAAAGGCTTCACTCCATGTGTCTGTATACAAGCCCTGATGATTTCCACTCAGCTCACAGCCCTATCGTTTAAGCACCAAGTAGACCATGAGGAGTTGTATCGCCATCTCCACAGAGAAGCCGAAGGGATTACACCTAAGAAATGTTGACAAGCAGATTTTGAGCACTAACAGGAAAAGTTGCTTTCCAAAGAAAGTGCCTTATGATGTATTAGATAAGAAATAAAGGAGAAGAAAGGTTAATCACTCCCAATAAAAGCTTTTCCTGCATGTGTCACATAAAACTTTTCACTCATTTACACTGCAGATTAATGAACAAGGGCATCTTTGCTCCTCAGTCAGATTTGTAGTCAAGAGAAAATGAGCTCATATACTGATCTCTCCCCCCACTTTTTAATTTTTTTTGCTTTGAAAGATTTGTTTGAGCCCTAACTCTGCAATTGGTATGTTACAAATGATTACAATAAATCCAGTGGATTACAGAATTGTCATAATGTAGATTTTTTTTTTCCCTAAAACTGGGAAAAATCCTTCATAATTTTTTGAGGGATCTAAGAGAGATATGCCTCTTAACCTCACTCATTCAG
>NW_010330738.1:28991-54306 GCF_000700745.2 Antrostomus carolinensis
GAGACACTTATGCTTATGGGTGTATATATGTGTGCCTATATATGAGCTAAGTGTTTAAACTCTTCCTGTAGTCAGTGAAGATATGGCCCATAAAGCCTGTAGGTCTAGAGAGTGATTCAGCTGACTAAAGGGTCTGCTTTAACTTTGATGTTTTGAATTGCCTTCCTGAGGTGTTTATTGCTCTCCCCTGACTGTAGAGGAAGCATATGGAGCCTAATGTCCTAGTTGAATGCCTCTATACATAAAATTCCTGCTTCTCCTCAACATCATACCCTTTCCAGGCTGGCAAACAAGGTAGTCAATTAACTGATGTTGAAAATGTTGAATATTATGATGAGAGATGAAAATATAAATTCAGAAGAAAAACATTCTGATTCTCAAACCAATGGCCTGACCCTGAAAACACAAATTTATCTCCATCAGCAAGCCTATCCACCTCATTGACATTACTTACATTTGGAAAATCTGTGTCTTAATAGTTTGTTTCCAAGTGGGACTGAAGTAAGACTCAGATACACACCCTTAGCTTGGGGGTAGATTTCATTATTACTGCTGAGGGAAAACATCCAGTTCAGAAAACTATTCTGTTTCTTTCTAAAAATAAAAGACAGTTTAAGAAATGTAGATATACAGAATAAATAACTTATTCTTGGATGTTTGCAGCTCTGTAGTGAATTTTGCTGGTCGAGTTGAAAATAGCGCTTGGCTGAAAAGGAGTTTATAATGGAAACCAAGCAGGATATTTTACACTACCAGCAGTGCCAGTGAGTCAGTGCTCTACTAAGAGAGCTTGTAAGAATATCAGTCATGGGGAACTATGAACCTACTGAACTTGTTCACCAAAAGATTAACTTCAGAATCTATAGCCTCAATTTCATCAGTTTAACTATGTTTGAATTATCTTTGAATTTTGGGGTAATGTATATTTAACGTGCATCTCTACGGGACCTATTGGACCCATACAGCTTGTCTATTTGTAATGCTATAGACCTTATGAGCATTCACTTAGGTGTAGCATATTTAATTATTTAATAGGCTAATGCTTGTTCTTTCAGGAGAGTTTCTCTATATACAAAGCAATTACTTAAACCAGTGCTTGTTTAGCTCACCTAACCAGAGCAGTCACGTAATCTTTAGGCCTTTTCATATCTTGCCAGCATTTTTATTAATGGAATAGGGTTGTTCCTGTCTTAAATATTCTTTTGCAAATGTTTCCAGGCAGAACAAGAACATGAATAATCTAGTGTTCAGCAACAAGTCTTGAACAGATTGTTATTCTCCTGTCTGATTTTTGATAAGGGAAATACAGTAGCCATCACATAGACCACATTTATACCATTGCACTTGATTTTTGTTCAAGGCAGTTAGCTAATTGTGTTCTTGCAGGTAGGATTTGAGGGAGAAATGGAGGATGGAGTTAGGAGTTTTATTTGTTGACATTTCCAAAGCACTCTCCAAGGCACCCATCTTATTTTTAATTTGGGATCAAGCTGCAAGGCCTGGTGGAATTTTGACTTCCATCTTACTTTCTCAATGTCCTGCTATAATGTTTTGCTGCTTGGATTTCTTCCTCCCTTCCCCCTCATGAGAGCACATGCATACACACATATTCACACAGCTATTTCAAGCCACAAAGAGCACTTAGATGCAAACCCTTGTTAAACCCCAAACTGTACATCCTAGAGTCTCACATGCAACAGCTGCTTTTCAGCTCATTTCAGTTTGACAAAGACATTTCATGACTCCTTATGGCAGCTCTTTCTTTGCGGAATTAATTCAGTTTCACACAGCCCTCAGGATAATGTCATTTACTAGAAATAAATGAATAAATAGCATCATTATTCTATTTCTGTATTTCTAAAACCCAGGGACTGACTCTAATTTTGGTCAAGCCCATCTAAAACCATAACAATTCTCCTGACATCAAAGGAACTACCTTCATGTCAAACTGCTGTAAGCTAATACACAATTTGGCTAGAGCGTTTCATATTGTATGGGAAACATGTTATTTGTGATTAAGCTTGTGAAAACGAAGCAGTCACAACCTTTTTTCTACTGTACATTCAGCAATCAGACTCACCCCTGCCACATCTAAGTTCCTACCAGGGCACACTAGGACATGACTAACATCTGTTATATATTTGTTTATTCCTCTCCTGCACAGGCAATAATCATGTGCAGTGACCAATAGAGTATTTAGAATACACCCTATATGTTTATCCTAGTCAAGGTAAGGTCAAAGATGTGCAGATTGCTTTTGCAGCAGGAGGTGGTGAGGTTTGTTGTAACTCTTCGTTCCCGTGGGAATTTATTTCCTACTTTGGTGCAACTCTGAGGGAACTTTTTCTCTTGCACTGACACACAAACGTTTTACCAAAGCAGTTCTGGCTGGGAAAACTTTAATGTGCTGGTTTTATGTGTGCTTTCCTCTCAGAATGCTACCAGTGGGCTCACTTTGCCTTTACTTTTTCCTTCTTCACACAAAATGAAGTCTTGCTTAATTTTGCACATTCCACTTTCAAAGTAAACTTATATCCTTCAAGTTGCATCAGTAGAAATGTCTTTCTTTAATACTGCACTGTACTGAAAGCAGCCCCTCTGAAGTACTGCTGGTTTCTGCCTCATTAATAGACATGATATTCTCAGAAAGCACCACTTGGAGTTTTACAGTTGTGTAAACTAACCATCCAAAGGCATTAAATGCAGAGGAACATAAAAATATTTCATAGTGGGAAAGCAGGGAGAAGGAAAACAAGAAACACAGAAAAACTGAATGTATAAGGGAAGTTCATAATAATGGAAGAAACACCTTGAAAAATAGGATACGTAAAAATGAAAAAACATTCCACATTTGAAAAGTACAGCAATTGTGATAAAGCTCATAAAAAGTAAAATATAATTACAAGGTACAGAATCTGAACAAAAGAGGTGTTTGAATGGTTAACATACTGGCTTTGTTCACTGCTAGTATTTTTACTTCAAAGTAGTGTTGAATAGTGCTACAGTCAAGTCTAGGAGGAAGATTACAAACTGTTAGAGTGCTACCCTTGACACAGAATATTATTTGTTAGCAGATTGGTCCCAAGGTCTGATTTTAAAAATAACCTTTGCAAAGCTGTGAACATGCTTAGTTTTTATAGCAACACATTGCCTTCAAACTGGATTAATTATTACAGTGTTTTACGTTAAAAACTTGTGATCTGAATCTGATTTTTTTTTTTTTTTTAATATATATATATTGCTGCTCTAGGTACAGCAGATTCCTTTCATTTTCTTCTACAATGAAAAACTTCAATACAATGGATTCTGAAAACAACTTTTAATGCTGACCCTTCTGTGTTCTAGCTTCATTTGTGGAGATACACAAGCAGCCGTAATAACAGCCTCAAACATAACTTTCAAAACACACTGCTTTTGTACTTCAAAAGAGATATATCCCTATTTCTTTCTTATATATCTTTTCTTAAGCCTTTTATTCTTCACAAAAAAATACAGAGCTGACCTGACAAAAACACTTTTCTTGGCAGAGTAATCAAAATTATCCTGCCTGAGTAATTCTGAGAGCTCTTTTCGTGACAGTGTTGCCTGGACCATAAAAGCATATATTTTGTTTATATTTTTTGGAAAATTGTAGACTAGGGTGTAAAAGAAGATAATTATATTTAGACCTAGAATCTTCTCACTCCTCTGATCTTCACAAGACCGATAGTTCTCATCTCAGATATAGACCCATTGAATTCCTTGAATGTACATAAGAGCCTTGAGGAATATAATCATAAGGGGGACCTAGATGCTCACTTGCTTCACCCAAAACCTCCCAACACCTTCTATCCTGGAAGACAACACAGTTCCTGGGTTTTGACACCCTCCAGGTGTCCATACTGCTTGAAGGGTCAAAGCTGGTAAGTGTGCTATGAACTTATTTCCCAAAGTATCCTGAGAAAGAAAGGAAAACTGGTATAGCAGTTTTTTCACTTACTCCCCCAGAATGAAGAACATGCTTTGTGATGTAGAGGGCTCACTCTCATCTGCTTTATTGTATTCCTGTTACTAGATAAAAGCATAAACCCCAGTTCTTTAGAACTACCTCTTTCCACCAGCACACAGCTAAAGAAAGAGGAACTTGGCACTAGAGGGGCAGATAGACATTTCTGAGGGAATGTAACTACTACAGGTCTTTATATATATATATATATATATATAAAAAAAAAGTGCACAACCAAGTAAAAAACCCTTACCAACAAAAGCAGCTCACATGTCTTTGCAGCATCTTGTCAGAATTTATGTTGCACCCTTACACGCTCATCCTGGTCCTATGTTCATCCTTGTGATGCTCAGGTAATCCAAACCTGTCTGCAGCAGGGTACCTCTGTTTTCTTTGTGTAGAAACCAAGGGATGGGAGGGAAGAACAATCAAGTTTCAGCAAGGCCAAGCCACACACTTGAGATGAGGATCAGACAAAATCTAGACAGATGTCTTAGTGTTTTTGTTTGTTTGTTTGTTGGTAGTTTTTTGGGTTTTTTTTTTAAAGATTCTTTAATACTAGCCATTTGGTCTTTATAAAACATCCAAAATGTGTATGTATTAATATTCCTTCAGTGAAGCATCAAAAAAAATCTCTGCTTCAGAGTCTGCTGTTCTCTTCTGAGTCTGTTATACATGCAACATCTTCTCCTGTTTCTTATATTATTTAAATAAAAACATTAAAAACATTGAAAAAAGACTAATTGGAAAAATACATGCCTGAAAAATGTTTTTAACTCATTTAAAGGAGGACTGGAAGTAATGCTATGTGTACTTATTTATAAGATTTTAGGAAATGAAGGACTTTCAGATGGTTACTTTCTCTTTCACATCCTTCCTGTCCTTCTATAAACTATCTTGTACTTTAGGAGGAACAGAAGTTCCTGGAGATGGACTCACTCAGTATGATTGTAGTCTCTGTGCCATACACAACCACTGCTGGCCACCTTCCCTGTACAAATCAGAAGACAGCCCTGTGGAAATCAGTAAAGCTGATCAGTAGAAATTTGGTCAGCTAGTTTAACAATGCTGCCTTTAAATCCTGTATTGTTAAAACAGTTTTGTATTAAAAAAGGCTCTATGAAGACAAGCTTGAAAGATAATGGCTTGGATAATGGGTCAATAGTTCCAGAAATTTTGAGATAAATTACTCTAAGTCTGAAATTTATATACATTCCTGGTATTTTCCCATCTCAATGGCACAGTAAAGCTGCTTAAAGAAAATGGAGTGGGGGAAATCAGCCACACCAGATGATTCATGTATGCTTCTGCCTCCGCTGAACTCATATTTTAAACAACATTTCATTGAAGTTTATAATCAAATGCTTATATATTTTTCTTTATGGTATTGGTAAGCAATGGTCCCTTTGTCTACAGTCTGTCTCATAAATATAAAGTCAAGTGTTATTTCAAGTTGTATTAGATCTAGGTATAGGAGACCTTTGTTAACCTAAATAGTTTCAAATTCTCCTAGTTATTACTAATATTCTTAGAACTCCACAGTTAAATTTACATTGGCAAGTTCATAGATTGCTCTTTGCCAAGAGAAAACTCATATGGAAAAAGACATTTCACATCCACATAGCTGATGAATATGTCTGATAAAGCAATTGAATTATATGTTATCTTTAAAATATGTATCTTTTTACTCTGTGAGTGGTAATAAAGTTTAGATAGTTTTAACAGCAAATTTCCTTGGGTAATTGGAGGCCCAGAATAAAAATATTTTCTACTTTCATTCATTCTATACTCTTGTCCTGTCTTCGAACAACCTGGATACCAAAATGCAGCTGTCTTGGTCTTTGTTATCTTTTGAATCTTCCAAATTAAAATGTATCACACTTATCACAATCACTGTCCTTTTCATGTGGGAAAACTGATTTTCTCAACCCTATTTATATTTGGTTAGAATCATGCAGAACTTTATGATTGTGGAAATTGTAAAAATTCAAAAGGATACATACGAGATACTTCAATGAACAACCCACATATACATATAGAAAACAGCAAAACTGAAGGACTACTAATTAAATCTGTGCCAGGCTCCAGGTGAGAGCAATTGCATCATCATTCTCTATGCAGATTTTTTTTTTTTTTCAGAGCTTACGACAAAATAGAAGAATCAATAGAAGAATTTCCCAGAGGGCTTCACACTGTAAAAGACAGTTAGAAAGATGTGGATCTAGTAGACCTTCTGAATGTCTAGTTTTTAAAAGGTTGCTTTACAGCTGAAGTGCAGATCAGAAGCAAACCTGATTTAAAAAAAAATGGGATCTGAAAACAGTTGTAAAGTTGTAAAATCATCAGGGATGTCATTGGGAGACAACCTCAGACAGACAGACTGTACAAAGGACATCTGGCACAGATGTGATGAGCCCACCTTGTTGGGCACTTACTTGCACATCTGTTGTATATTTGAGCCCGGAAAGCTTGACTTACCAAAAAGCAGCACATTGAACGGTGATCCACAGGGTGACTAAGTTTTATGCTTTCAATAGGTCTGGCAACCACCATCAGAACATGTGCGATGACCACCTCTGTGATTTCTGAATGTCAAACACTCTGATCAGAGCCATTATTTTGAATCATGCATCAAGTATTTGTCTTGAACAAACATATTTCATCTATCAGGAGTGGTAAGAGGCTAATACACCATTAGTCCCTACAATAAATCAGGCTGTAGACTAGTGTGTCGCAGTCTTGAGCTGGACATGGCTCTGACTTTCAAGTGCTTTAACTTTTATTCTCAGACTTGTTCCATGGATTGTTCCACAAAGACTTGTTATGAAACTAGGGCAGTTGCCACATAATCAGGGAATTCATCAAATAGATCTCATTGTCAAGGAGTTTTTCTTTATATCACTCTCTGGAATTGCTCCAGTTTTATCTCCATATAGATACAGAAATAGCTCCACATTTCTTTGATATTTACATTATCTGGTTATTTGTGAACAATAGAACTGTCTACCACTGTTCAAAAACACATAATTTAATCAACATTTCAAGAAAATGGGCTCATGGTTTCCATAAAACAAGCATTACTTTTTACAGTTAAATAGAATACTGATAGAAATTGTTCAAATATCAGTGACTAATCCCATAATCAGTTCACATTCTGGCAAAGACAATGTAAAGGTTGTTTATATATACTTATTTTTCAGTCAGTTCTTGCAGACTAGATATCACATTCCTTTGTTAGTTACTACCTGCCTAGAGTATAATTTTTTTCTTTTTAATAACTTTTCATGGAGCAGACTTGGTTAGTTCCTTTGAGATATATTGCAGGACATTAGAAATGTCTGTAATAGTATGTATATGTATCGTTATGCCTGAATAACTGAAGGGTTCTCTTAATTCTCCTGTTAAAATATTCACAGCTTTAACCGAAATGCAGTTTGTATGACAGACGCAACTCACTTACCCACCTCAGTCAACTGTTTGCCATGTACTTTTGTGATTTCTCATTAGCTAGCATGTCTGCCTTCTGCCACAAACTGACTTACATTCCTCCCATCTGTTGCAAACCCAATTTAATTATCAGTCACTTCTATGATAACAACAACAAATACTTTTATGCGTGCAGGGTCTGCCCTTTCCCCTATTGACAGAATTTTTCTAAGGTAATGTTTTCAAGTAAAGTTTTCATAACAGATTAGTTCAAAAGATCCATTTCTGTATACATCAGGTTTTTATTAATGTTAGGTTCCAGATCCAGTAAGGTCAATCAGTAATTAAAAATTAAATTGTATTGTCACACAGATTTATCTGATTATTTTTTATTTGAATATTTGCAAAATGGAACATTTCTTTGGACTATTTCTACAGCTGTAATTCAGTTAGAGATTTTGCAGTTACTCAGTACTGATATATTGCATGCAACACAGCATTGTCAGTTATTAGAATCATCTGAACTAGAAAAACAAAGAGAAATGAAAGATAATTTTGAAAAATTAATTATTATTAAACTAAAAGGAAAGTAACTAAAGCCCAACAATCAAGACATAATGGAAAACCAAAACAGAACATTTAAACAGCATTTAAAAGTATATGAAGAACTGAAGAATCATTATATTTAGTGGAAAAAGAAATAGTCTCAAACTGAATTCTAATCTCTGTTAACTGATTAACACTCCTAGGAATCAAGGAGAAAAATCTGAGCTGCGTAGAAAGAATCCTCATAGTTCATCTGTAGTCTAGTTAATCTATATAACAGTGTTAAAAAATATTTTTACATATACTAGCAACAACTTACAAAACAAAAAAAGGCTTTTTTTCTCATTTAAAATTAAAAATTTTGAAATTATCTGTGAAAATATTAAAACTGATTTAAAATTGTCATGCTTTTATTTGTGAACATCTGATGGTGATTGGAAGCTGGATTAATTTTTTTTTTTCCACATATCAGCATATACTCTTTGTATTGGGTTTACGTGCTAAGGTTTTGGTAGTGTGGGTGGTGGCTGCAGTGGTGTCTTCTCACAGAAGACACAAGAACCTACCTCCATGTGAGACAGAACTAGTTCCAACGAGCTCCAAGGTGGACCTGCTGCTGTCCAAAGCCGAGCCCATCAGTGATTTGGTAGTGCCTCTGTGCTAACATATTTAATAAAGGGTAAGATAAGCTGCACAGCAGTTGTGAGAGGAGTAAGAAAATGTGAGAGAAACAACTCTGCAGACACCAAAGTCAGTGAGGAAGGAGGGGGAGAATGTGCTTCAGATGCAGAGATTCCTCTGCAGCCCTTCGAGAAACCCATGCTGAAGCAGGTTGCCCCTCTGCAGACCATGGAGGACCATGACAGAACAAATATTCACACTGCAGCCCTTGGAGCATCCCATGCTGGAGAAGGCTCCTGGTAGGAGCTGTAGCTCATGAAAGAGTAGATTTTGTGACAGGATCTGTGGCCCATGGGGGACCCACACTGGAGTTATCTGTTGCTAAAAGACTGTACCCTGTGGAAAGGATCCACACTGGAGCAGATATTGAAAAACTGCAGTCCATGGGAAGGACTTACAATGGAGAAGGTCATGAAGAGAAGGACTTGGGAGTGGTGGTGGACGAGAAGCTGAACATGAGCCGACAATGTGCACTTGCAGCCCAGAAGGCCAATAACAGTATCCTGGGCTGCATCAAGAGAAGCGTGGCCAGCAGGTCGAGGGAGGTGATTCTTCCCCTCTACTCCGCTCTCGTAAGGCCCCACCTGGAGTACTGTGTCCAGTTCTGGAGCCCCCATCACAAGAGAGACCTGGAGCAGCTAGAACAAGTCCAGAGGAGGGCCACCAGGATGATCCGAGGGCTGGAGCACTTCTTCTGTGAGGACAGGCTGAAAGAGTTGGGGCTGTTCAGCCTGGAAAAGAGAAGGCTCCAGGGAGATCTTATAGCAGCCTCCCAGTACCTGAAGAGGCCTACAAGAAAGCTGGGGAGGGACTTTTCATAAGGGCAACTAATGACAGAACAAGGGGAAATGGGTTTAAGCTGAAAGAGGGGAGGTTTAGATTAGATATTAGGAAGAAGTTTTTCACTGTGAGGAAAAGGAAGTTGTGGCTGCTCCTCCCTGGAAGTGTTCAAGGCCAGGCTGGATGAGGCTTTGAGCAATCTGGTCTAGCAGAAGGTGTCCCTGCTGATGGCAAGGGGGTTTGGACTGGATGATCTTTAGGGTCCCTTCCAACCCAAACCATTCTATGATTCTATGATTCTATGAAGGACTGTGTCCTGTGGGAGGGCCCCCTGCTGAGGAAGAACGTGAGGAGGAGGGAGTGGCTAAGATGAAGCATTATGGACTGACTGCAACCCCCATTCCCCATCCCCCTGTGCCACTCAGGGTGAGGAGGTAAAAGAGTTAAGAGGGAAGTTGAGCCTGGGAAAAATGGAGGGGTGGAGGGGAGATTTTTTCAGTTTTGTTCTTATTTCTCACTATCCTACTCTGTTGTTAATTGGCAATAAATTAAATTCATTTCCCTAAGTTGTTTCTGTTTTGTCAGTGATGGTAATTGCCAAATGATCTACCTGTCCTTATCCTGACCCACAAGCTTTTCCATTGTAACTCCTCCTGTCCTGTTGAGGAGGGGAATGCTAAAGCATCTTGGTGGGCTCCTGGTGGCACCGAGGTAAACCTACCACACTGAACAGTATTTTCTCAGAATAATTCCTATAATTGATTTGAGTGTTATGCTTAATTTCACAAAATGCATCCTTGTTTCCCTTTGCTATTACTGAGAACAAAGTCCTTCAATCTTACTTCCTCAAACCATTTTTAATATACAACAAGACTTCAGTGACATCCCTAATTGGTAAAGTTGCCTGACATTGCCTTTTAGATTCTGCTTTGCTTTATCATTTGACCAAACTTCATTTGATATCCCATGTTAGCTCTTTTTATACAACCACTCTTTTCTTTCTGGAAAATTTCACCTAACATGTTCCAAACTTTGACAGACAAATATATTGCCTTGGCCTTGTTCAACGTTCTGGCAGCTCTTCCTCTGCAATGCTCATAGTCCTGTGTTTTGAGGTCCCTGAGCTGGGTCAGATGTGGACACTAGCAATGATTGTAGGGTATCATGTGGTATGTTGGACAAAAACTGAAAGAAGGAAGTAGGTGAACTCAATGTAAAGATAGAAGACAGAGATTGGAGAATGTGTCTGGGTAACAGTGGTTGAGGCAAGAGAGAAGCAGATTAGATGGGGAGCCAGGATTGGTACGAGGGTGACAAACAGCAGAAGTAGCTAGATAGGGATAAGAATGGTGACTGTTTTGGAGGAGTCTGCTAGTGACTAAGCAAGAGGTCTGGGGCTGAAGGTTGTTGTGAGAGTGAAAGGATGCCTCTGAGTATTTTAGTTCAGATACTAGTGCTGGCAACTAGTTTAGCACTGGATTAAGTGTGTACTTTTGAAAGAAATCTCCTGTTGGTCCCTGCTACCGTGTTCTGGTTCACATGGTACAACACACATCATAGATTGCTTTCAGATTAAACTGGGAAATGCACTGCAGAACTTCAGTTGCTGTACTTCTACCTATGCACTGCTAAGAATTTTGGCCCAGTAAGCTATCTGTGGCCTTCAAGCCTAGGAGTAAGGTGGCTTGCATTCATGTTCTTAGACTTGGTCTGAAGACTGTGTACACACTATGCATAACACTTGACCTGGATCTTCTCTGGTCTCCAGGTAGCTTTAAGTCCTAGCAGTTACTGTTGGGTGAGAGCATGAAATAATGTGAGTTTGCCAGAATGAAGTTTTTATAGCATCCCTGTGAGAATGTGATGCATATGCTCAGACGTGGCACCAGGAGGCATTTGAGAGGGCAAGGCCTAAAGAGATAGGAAGATTGTCCTAGGCAGAGGAAGCTAAACCTGGTGTAATGAATGTTCACATTATCCCTCTGAAATACACTTTGCTGTCCACTGCTCTATCACTTGTAGCTGGGTTTCCTCTGGGAGAAACTGTTTGGGTCATTTCAGCAAAAGAAATGAGCTGGCACCTATCCACTGTGAATAAACGGGGGACCAGATCTGGGAGCAGCTGTCAGACCTGGAAAATAACTATTTGACAAATGCAGGTGCATCACAAAGCCAGAATGCAAAAAGGCTGAATACATGACAGGGCACCAAGAAGGACGGTGAGGAAGTGAAGGGACTGAGAGAACTGGGGCAGCATCTGTAATGAATGGACAAGGAAGAGGCAATTATTCCTTGGGAAAAAGGCAGAGAATTTGAAACATTAATAAAGCTTTTGTAATTCCTCTTTTCATTTTCTTGTTATTTTATTATTTCCCTTCTAATTTATTTACCTTCTTTATGACCTGAACTACTGTAGCCTTTTCAGTTTCTCTGTCTACAAAGTGTTTTCCAGGTCCCTTTGTTTGAACATGCTCATACACCACGGACACATGAATGGCTTAGACTAAAGTCTGTTTGGCTTGCTACTAAATGATTTTGAATCACCTCCAGGAGTCAAATCTATCCCTGGATTTTCAGTGCTCACCTTTCAAAGGAAAAGCTTTCCATCTTCTCTGCTTTAAAATGCAAAGTCTATGATTTTTTCCCTTTTGAAGCAACTTGTCCACTTTTATGCCTCAGGCTTCACCTCTCTGATCGTTTACTGACAACCTGATCTTTCAATATTTTAGACTGCCTTTACTGGCAAGCTCAAGAGAGGAACAAAAAAGACTTGGCATCCACTGAGAATGAACTGCTTTCCTACCTCTGATCCAGAGTGGGGCAAAACCTCGCTAGTGGTGTTCCTGCTGCTATGAAAAGCTTACTCCACCTAGGACATCCTTAGATAAGTTTGTCAGAAGATAAGCCTTAACAGGAACTGGTGTACATATTAAGTAATTCTTGATCAAAACTTCAGTTGAAAGAAACACTTATTTGATCAGTATTTCAGCAAATAATACCCTTTAAGCTACATCCAATGTGATGCTGAGATTTGCAAACTCATCTCTCATCATTTTTTGAATGAGTAGAGAAACACGTTATTTAAACTTATTTATAAAAGTCAAGGAAGAGAACAAGTAGTTGGGATATTAAAAAGCAGTGTGAGGCAGTGAGGTGATCAGAATTTGTCAAGATTTGAACTTCTTTTGAGGCATTTGAAAATCCAGTGATATTCCTACATACAAACTCCTTTGGAAAGTGGAGATGGAAGGGCCACATCTTACTTTTCAGAAAAAATGCTTTTCTTTTGTATATGAATTTCATATCTTCTCGACTGACCTGATTTCTCTATTTGACAACTGTTTGTTTTTTGTCTCTCTGGGGATTGCATTTTGAAAGGAAAGAGGTGGACAGTTTTGGAACTCCATCTCGAACTGTGTGGATAGAATTCAGCTACCTTCACTATCACTCCAGCAAATCTACATTTCATTCAGAGAATTGCCCCTGAGAACCATGATTGGATTTTCTAATACGGGCCTTGAAAAGTCTATGTGTTGTACCATCTGGCCTTTATTTGTGGGTTTGTGTAATAAAGACCACAAAATACAACTATAATTATTTAAAAAAAAAAAAATTGTAGAGATCAATTTATTTAGGTTTAAGTAGCTTTTTGGCACAATTACAATATTTCTGTAAGTGATGACATTGCATGTTGCAAACTGGCTGTGCAGTGCTGACACCAGCAAGTCCTAATGCCAGCCAATACTATACACAGTAGTAGCCCTGGGAAAGGATAGCAAATGAGCATGTATCTAATTAAAGTTCTCTGATAGGATTAATCAGTTGACATTTTGCTACATAAATCAATAGCTGAATTTTCCTCCCACCAAAAAGCCTCCTTTTAGCTGAGGAAGCTATTCACTCTTAGCTAGAAAGTCAATGTTTTAGACAGATGATTGATTTGCCCTATATTTTGTGCATTCAGATTGAAAATACAAACAACAGATGGCTTTCTCTACCATCCTAAACCTAGATTTGATTGGTGTAATCCACTCAACACTGCTGGAATTCAGACCCTGTAAACTTACAATGACCTATGGATCTCTCTTCTACCCCATCTCAAATGTAACCTGTTCAATTTAGCAGGTACAATATCAAGTGATTTAGACCTCCATGAGGAGTAGGGTAAGACAAGGACTATTCTGTCACTCTTAATAGCTGACATGGCACTAAAGCAATGGCAACGTAACCTTACACTGCACAGAACCTCATTAAGAGTGACCAGAAAAAAACAGGACACAACAGATTACAGCCTTCATCAGCTGGACTCTCCAATTAGTGCACGTTACTGGAAGCTGTTACTTGTTTGGATGGAAACTCTTGGGTTGGGCCTGAGAGGATTTGACTTTTAATTAGGTAATTCTAAATCCCTAATTATAAGCTGATAATCTTTCCAGTATCTCCTCATTCTTGCCAACAAGACCAGATGACTCGAACTTATCCTCATCCTTGGGGAGAATGAGATTTTTCTTCCAGCGATAAGAATTGTCTGTAGATCATGAGTGAGTGGGTGTAAAGATTACTAGTATTTCTTAAGCTGCTTAGACAAGGCATTAAGCTTAAGTTTTTTAAAATTGTAAATACCGAACATATTATAATGTGCTTGCTATAACTGAATTTGAATCTCTACAACAGAAGTACCTAAATTTGTAGGAACTTTAGTATCCATGCATAGTAACTGCTATATTAAACAACATGATTTTTCCATGAAGAATGTAGAATTTCACAAAATTCAATACAAAGCTATTGTAAACAAGAGGAAAATTGGACCCTTTATACTTATAAGTGAAATGTCCTGCTGTTTCTTTAGTGAAAGCTGGCACTAGTGAAAGATAACAGACTGTTACACAGGGAAACTACTCACAGGATGAGTTTAGCTTCAGAAATTGCTTAAATCCAGAATTTCATCAGAGAAAATGAACTAGATGATCTTTAAGGTCCCTTCCAATCCAAACCATTCTATGATTCTATGAAAACAAAACAAAATGAAACCCAAGTTCACCCCAAAATTAAGTTTAAGGTGTATGAAATCTACTTAAGAATCAGAGTGAAATTCAGGGAATAATCACAGAAACAAAAGGGAGAAGTAAGAGGGATTTTAAAAATAATATTAAGGATCGCTCCTTCAAAAAAATGACCTAAATTAAAGAGAACTTATGCTAAACTATGGGCTAATTAACCCTAAAATTAAATTAAATGCTTGGTTTTAGGTCACATGAACGAAACTTGGAATACTTTTTTTTGTTTTGAAAAGCCTGGTTTTCTTTTCCTGTTCAGATTTATTCTTCAACCAATAGCTGAAAACCCTGTAATTTGACTTAGTAATGCAAACCTGATATTGCTCCTGCTGTAGCATACAGTAGCTTTAGACTTATGCAAGTTTATAGGACTTGTATATATATATATATGTATATATATAGAGAGAGCTTGTACGCCAAGGCTTCTGCATGAAACTGTATGGGTAATCTGAGGCCTTGACTGATTTCAACATTAATACATTCCATTAGCTTATGCTTTTTAATTGTTCTCTCAAATACACCAAAAAAAGTGCTTTCAAATGCTGAGGAGCCTAGTAGGCAAAGAGATGAGACCTGGACTAGGGGATGTGAACACTGTAAACTGGCATGAAGTCATAGACAAGAGAGAAGGTAGAAATGTATGTGGAATTTACTTCCTTTAAATCGGATGTGCACCTTGAAATCAGGAAATCTAGCTCCTGACAGATATTACAATTTACAATCATTTTTGAACTATGCCATGAAAATGCAGAGTTAAGGTCAGCAAACAAAATTTAAAATATTGCAGAACTAATTCATAAATGCTGTGGGTGTTATTTCACATTTATGACTTCTCTTTGGAAGCTCATCCAAATCACCAGGAAATAATTCAGATGAGGGGGTCAAACTTTTCTTTGCAGCTCCTTTTGGATTCAATTGAATGTATGGGGATGAATTTGAAGCAAAGTCTGGTTATAAAAACTCAGTTATATTGGTGCATGTATACATAATTCTTATGAATATGGATAGAAGACTATAGCTGTTTCATTGACAACCTAAAAAGCCCCTCACAGACTCCCAAAATGAATCAATTTTGGGACTAAGAATTTTTAAATGGTGAAGATTTCTTTTTAATTAGGCGTGAGCTTGATTTCTGTGTGCCTGAATTCACCAAAACTCACTATCTAAATGCCACATGTCTAACTTTTTAAAACCATCTGTAAAGAAATGTTATCAACAGAAAGGTTAACAGAAGATATCTCTTCACACCTGTAGAGTCTACATAGAATGGTTTGCATTGGAAGGGACCTTAAAGGTCATCTAGTCTAAACATCATAAGGTACATAAGGGGACAGCACTTAAAAATCTACATTACGCTTGTAATTTCTAATTTTTTCATACCTCTCGATGCACGATTTTAGATTAACATTTTATTCTGCACCATTCTTAGAACTCTGACATAAAATAATGGCTGGGTATGCGCCGTCTATATGCCTCATTTTTTGTAATTATGTTCACTGACATGAATGGTGTGACATATGATCAATTATTTTAGACCCTTCTCTATAAAATGTTTTTTTGTGGGTTTTGGGGGGTTTTGTTGTTGTTTTCTTCCCCCCCCCCCCCGAAAATAGAAATTACTTCTAAATAGACAGGCAACATTATCAAGTGTTAAAATTCTTTTGTAACTTTTCTGATTTCCATTCTAATACCCAGCTTATAGTAGCCAAGAAGACGGCCCATATTAACAAGATGCAAAATTCAAAACATTTCACACCAAATTACTAAATGTGTTATGTGCAAGTTTGTTTCCCGATCAGTTCAGAAGTTTTTTTTTTTGCTTTTTTTTTTTCTTAATCATTTTGGGACACACTTTCCTCTCTGGTTAACCTACCTCTTACTAGGATGAAAAAGGCATTGTCCTCTGCTGGAAGAGTTATGTGATGAGGAAACCACTTCTGCAGCAGACAAGCTTGTGGTCAATTTTCTCCCTGTGTACAGAGCAAAGAAAAAGCTTTCTGTAAAGAAGAACTTAAAATAGGGTTTTCATGAATCATTGTTTGCTGCACATGCCAGGGAAATTTAAATTAAGGAAGACATCCTTTCACTTAGTTAGGGAAAACCACAGTTCATAATTCTTTCAAAAACACACAATGGCAAACTTTGTACTATTTAGATACTGAAAGCCAAACCAGATTAGATTAAGAACTGGCTAGCTATATTTTACAATTCTCCAGGAAGTGCTTTTTATGAGAACTGGGGGAAAAAAATTAACTGCAGTAGAACTGATCTTGAATTTTTGACTACATGGATTTTCATTTGAAAATATTGATGTTCAAAACCTAACTTTTTATTGAAAAGGGAAGGTTTGGAAGGAATTACTTTTGGAAAGCCTCAAAGTGTCAAAAAGAGATTTCAGGCTTAATTACAATCAGACAAAAACTCCTCAGATCAAGAACCTGGCCGATGTCCCATAGTCCTGAGGCACAGGAAAACAGGCTTCCAGAGTAAAACATGTATGACATGAAACATGAACACATATCTTCTATATTCCGGGTGAATGTCCTAATTAAAGAGTACATATTCAATGTTTTTCTTGCTCAAACAATCTTATTTGTACAAGCTTAATCAACTCCCAAGAGAATTGCACAGCTGCTGCTCAGTAAGCTGGTGGTGGGACATTCACCTGAAATACGGGAAGCTGAGAAGTAGTTCCCTTCTCCAAGAAGGCCAGAACAGTAACTTTCTCGCTGCTGTTTCAAAAAAAGAGAGGGAGGTAACCTAATTAGTCAAACCATCACTATTTTTAACTATTAGTAATACTATAACTGAAGTTGTTAAGTATGTCCAAAGCATCTCGAAACTATAATACTTTACTAGCTTACACCTTCCTGCAATAAACTGGTGTTTCACCATTCCTGACACTTGTTTATCTGTGAAATTGTTTCTTTCTTTCTTTATGCTGTGAAGTTTGAAATGCAAGAAAGATTAACATAGTTGTTTACTATAGTTGTTTACAATGATGTTTACTGAAATTGCCCCAAAATAAAACCAAGATACGAAAGATTACATCCTGACAATTTATGTTTCATTTACACTTAGATCTGCAATGAAACTTTACAGAGGCTCCTGGAGGAATTAATTATAAAGTCCTCAATAATTAATTAAATTCTCTCAAATTAGGGGTGTTTTCAATTAGAATCTATATTATAATAATGCAATCATAAGTCAGAAATTTTTGAAACATAATAAAACCATGAAATAAACATAACCTATATTTTTATTAATAACCTTCAAATTTACTTTTATTTTACTTACACTTGAACCTCATAGTCATCATCTAAATCAGAAACAGGTCTTCATGAAGGGTTGGCAGGAAATTAGAAAACAAATTAATCCCATCATTATTAAATCTTTATATTCTTTATAATTTTTATGAACTCATCCCGTACCTCCATTCTGTCATATTGTTCTCTGATTTGGTATAAAATTCTGAAAAAACTTAAAAATGTTACTAGCTTTCTACTTGAAGTCAGGCAAAAATCTATAGCTTGGACAAAATTTTATTTTCATTGGATATGTCAGCTAAATTCACAGCTATGAATAAAAAATTGAGAAGATGAAATTCTATATGGATGAGAAACTAAGGGGTCAGATACTTGTAGTTTCATTACTCAGCTTTGAAAATATTGTACATCTCTACTTTTCTCTGAATGTTCTTCCTTGGCAAATAGAGTAAGTCTTAGACTGACACTCCCCTGCACTGAATGAGTCAAGTGGAAAAACTGTATTATTACATCCACAGTGGTAGTAGGGTACAAGAGAAAAAAAGGTTTGCAGAGAAAACTAATTGAACTTTTGGTACAGAGGGGAAAAATGAGGGCTTTGAGCAAGCATTTTTTTTAGTGCTCAAATAGAAGCAAGTTAAATACATGCTGAGAATAATAACTCTATTTTAAACTTAACTGTGGTAGTCAATTAGCCAACTGGAGAGAGAAAGGCAGTTATTATTGGAGAGGAATATTAGTAGAAAGTAAGTGATAAAAGCTGTCAGCTCTGTGAATTACAGATGGTGATATAAGAGCTCCTGCAGAACAGCAATGAAGAGAACAAAAATGTTTGTATATGCCATGAAAATAACATATCTTTTTAGTCCAGGATTTTAGAGACTTCACAAATTTTAATACAAAAATCTATCTTTTGTAGATGTTTTAATATTAAGAGGTTGAAGAAAGACTAATTATTTTCACATGTTTTTTCTTCCATAGTCCTTCACCAACTGTTGTTGTAAGCTCATTCTGATGCATAGGTGTAGTTTCATAGATGATTTTAGATAGATTAACTGAAGGAAGTTGCATTCGGGGATGCACAGGTTTAAGTCTACTGGATTTAAATAGTTCTTTCAGTGTTGGGGGATTTTTTTGGTGTCTGTAGACAGGTAACGGCAGGATTTGATAATATAGAAACTAAGAAATGATCCTGAGAGATCGTAAGATAAGACTTTCACCATGCAGATTGATTGGATTTCTCTGTGGAAACATTCAACAGCCAAACCACAGAAGCTTGCTTTGAATTCCACTGAAGCCAGTTCACAGCACTGAATCAGGTCTCAAATTGGACTTAGATATAATCAGCACAATTAAAAGCTGAATTCATAAGCAAGGGGCAAAACATAACTTCATAACAAATAAAGGCCAGAGAAACCAAGATGAAGCAATAAAAAAGTTTATTCTCAATGTAGCAGTTTTGTTTCTCCAGTTCTTTTCCTACTGGTTTATATTATCCAGCTCCTGGGAAATCAGGTGCTTCCTGCCAATTGAAGATCATTAACACTCTGAAAACAAACACATGGTTTTCTGTAGATTCTTGTTAGCATAATATTAAAGCTCTTGCTTTATGGGAATACATTTTGGTCTAACCCCAGAGAGGCAGGCACTTCAGTGTGTCTTTTTAGCTTAAAAGAGACAAATGCATAGTTTGTATCAGGTATAAAGAAATCAGGCTAACACAGAAAAGAAGAAAAAGAGAAGAATGAAATTAATCTCATATAATTTTGGGCATCTGTAGTGGAAGATGTCTATATCTAAGATAATAACCTCCCCAAGTTCCTTTTATCATAAATAGAGAGGAAATAGGTACTTTTGGTACTCTAAACAATTAGTTCAGATGTCAATGCTTACAGTGTGTTTACATTTACTCAGGTGAATCCCACTTTGAATTACTAGAACATGTAATCTTTAAGTTATGATGTCATGCTCTTAAGTCTGAGTTGATTTCTGTGGCTTCAAATCAGCAATGTACTTAAGTAATGGCCTAATTTTAAGCATATGAATAGTCCTATTGAAGTCAGTGGGATATTCACATATTAAAGACACACTTCAGTGCTTTGCTGAATCAAGGCCTATGTAAGTAATGCACCACACGTGTTTTTTCTTGCAATAACTCTGTTACATCACTTTACCTTTAGGCAATAATTTCACTGTACAGTGGAATGAATGTTTTCAGAAAGCTGTCTTAAATTTTTAAGATTTTGGCATTTTTAGAGCAGATGCTAGTAAATTAGTAAGGCTTGTATTCTTTCCTATGCTTTTTAATAGCACTAAAATCTAATAAAATATAATTCAATGTTTTGGCTACTGCATTAATTGAACACTAAAGCTGTTTCCATCTCTTAGTAAGGGTTCAAAATATAATTAGAGACATATTAACATTTTTTTTCCATGTTTCATGTAAAAAAGATGAGCCCAAATAGTAACACCAGTTACCAAAGTAATAAAGATCTTTTCAACCATTTAACAGTTAGACAGCTCAACCTATCCATCACTAATTATGTAATTTCTAATCCTTAAAAGCATAGAATCATACAGTAGTTTGGGTTGGAGGGGACCTTTAAAGGTCATCTAGTCCAACCCCCCTGAAGTGGGCAGGGACATCTTCAACTAGATCAGGTTGCTCAGAGCCCCATCCAACCTGTCCTTGAATGTTTACAAGGATGGGGCATCTACCACCTTTCTGCACAACCCGTGCCAGTGTTTCACCACCCTCATCGTAAAACATTTCTTCCTTACATCTAGTCTAAATCTCCCCTCTTTTAGTTTAAAGTCATTACTCCTTGTCCTATTGCCACAGGCCCTGCTAAAAAGTTTGTCCTCCTCTTTCTTATATTCCCCTTTCAAGTACCAAAAGGCCACAATAAGGTGCCCCTGGACCCTTCTCTTCTCCAGGCTCAACAACCCCCCAAAAATGCATAGATGGTCATAACAAGTTCCAAGTCAATCTAAATTTTTCAATGGTTTTCTAGCTATCCTTCATATACATTTTATAAGATCTCATCGAAGAGAGCCTAAAACTGGAGTGTATCTTAAAATGTGGATTTTTTACATGTATCAGTCTTGTCTCCCAGTTCAGCTAGTACAAGGGAACTCAGCTATAGTGAACTGCAGCCTGAAGTTGGAAATTGTGAAGAAGGAAATCCTGCCTCAGAGGTGTTTGATGCTCAGTTTTGATTTCAGTGGGCATCTGAGCAGAACGCAATATTTTGGGTCAGCAGCACACCTGGCCCCTTGGATCAGGATGGAAGAACACTGCCAAGAAAAGGTTATCCCAGCCTCACTGCTGCAAGGGAGATGCAAAGTGTTCAGCTGAATGTAAATTAAACACAAGACTTAGATTTCAAAAAAATTCCCAACATGGCCTTTGGTATGGTAAAAGCTTGGCCTCTTCTCCAGAAGGTAAGAAATACCGTTTTGCTTGTAGCTAACTTCCATATCAGTCAGCTACTCAGCCTACTGAGATCTTCCCAAATAAGCCTCACTGTAAACTATTTTTATACCCAGATATCCTGTAGCAGTCTTTATAAAAATAAATGAACTACTGACATTAAGCTGAAAGGTAAGCAAAGGTGCTGAGTGTTAAACATATTAAGAGGGGGGAAAAAATCTGTTAATCATTTTATTAATGTTTTCTTTTCTGCAGAAATCCTTGAAAATGCTTGTAATTCTTTGCAGCTGACAGGCTGCTGATTTTACAGAAAGAAGAGCTTTTTGAGTCCCTTAACTCCAAGCCACAGTTGTTCCTTGTTTTGACTGTTGGAGAATTAGTTCAATAACCTCCCAAATAGTAAGTGCCTATGCTCTTACAATTTAAGCGTAGGAAGGTCTGCATCTGAGAAAAATTACAGTCAGACAAATACTACATTGAAACACAAGCTTAATGAGTTACACTGAAGCTATGTAAGGGACTGTCAATGTAATTTTGTTGCTGTATGGATTTTTGCAATGCTGTTACTTCATTTGTTTCAAAAGGTTTAGTCCCTATTTGAAGGATTCTCCTTTTTTGCATGCAGTAAGTGACACTTGGGCATTGCCAGGCTTGTGGGAAGCAGCAGCCAGGGATGAAGCTTTGGGTCTGTGATCTGCTCTGTCCTTTTACCTTGCCCACAATAAAGTCCATGAGGTCTAGTCCCCATCTTTCCACTTGGTCTAGCGCTAGTGCTGTCTTGAGGACTGTCATGGTGGCACCTTTTCAAAACTCCAGTGGGGAACATCCCACTTTTAGGCATGCCTCTGATGCACGTCTCCAAGCAGACTGGATATTCCCCACTATGGGTATGCACCTACCAGCCAGAGGTATCTGGTGCCCAAGTCCACGAACACATCTCCTGCAAGACGTGTTGCAGACCAGCAGCTTTCTCAGCTATACCACCCTGTTTCTGTGCCCTTGCTCAGTGTTCAGACCACATGAAGCACCAGGTTGTCCTGGCCAGCCCTGCTTCTTCTCCCCTTGCTCAGCTGCTTTGCTCCTCTCCCTTCCCTTCACCTTCTAAGGTGGTGAAAGATGTATTTGTATTGACAGCTCAAAAGTGAGTAAAAGAATTTATCTTTCCCTTCCAACCATGAGCAATTTGTTAGACCAAAAAATTGCATCTTATATTCTCACAGTAAAAATGAATTTGATAAATTTAGGTTATATTTTTGAATACTTTGGTCTTGTTCTGATTTTCTTTACATTTATATCTTACTAAATACATCTCCAAATTTTGGCATGAGTGTTTTTGCTGAAGTGCTAGACAGGCTGAGGTTCCTGTATGAAAACACCTATGACATTTTTCACTAATGTTTTATGCTGACAGAATCATTCTGGTAGCTTTTTTTTCTGTGGACCAGCTCCTTCCAGAGACACTGAAAGAACAGACTCCAGGGTTTCAGGTTGCAGAAGTCTGGAATATCCATATCCCACAAACAGCCTTCGTACGCTTCCTAGGTTGTCTGAAAAGCAATGGCTCTTGACATACTATTCTTGAGTGAAAAAGGCTATATGTGCCTCATTGTGCAATATAAGCGTGCTTTTCATATTTATCTGAGGACAACGTTAAACTTAGATAATGAACTGTGTTAAGAAAACTTTTTAATGGCAAGATACTACTATAAGGTGAAGTAGTCAGAAAACCGAGAAATTTTATTTTATTTATTTCTCTAATTTCTATGAATTATATACAATTGTCAACCATTCAACTGTACTATGGCCTCACATGCATTTTTCTTGGCTCTATCTTCATTCTTGTTATCTGAACATTATATTATCCTGTGAATTAGCTGTGGATAGGCCCTATTATCACAGACCATGGTCTGTACTTGATGAAACTGAAACAGATTCACATGATCTTTTTTTTTTTTCCTAGCTTTTCTAATATAGATTCTTTTTATTTGTTCTGAATTGAGCATCATTATATATTATTCAGTCTCAGATAAAATATATACATTATACAAAAAAAAAAAAAAAGTATTTTCCAAAAATCCTTTTTTTGCTACTTAAGGTGTAATTGCCTGGTCAGTCTTAAAAATCTTCACCATAATCTCTTCTACTTTCCCAAATTTCAGAGAAATTACTGGGTTAATTCAGGTCATTGCCTTTATAAATTAAATCTGAGTGCAACAAGAGCAGTAAAGGAGTAAACAGGAATAAAGTACAGAGCAGTTACAGCAATATATAGGAATTATGAAGAGTTTGCCAGAAATACCAATCTCATGTGGAAACAGGAAGAATTACCACGGGGTACGTATCCTCACACAGAGAAGAATGGAAGAAAGAGTTCTTATTTCCAGCAAAGAAGAATGGAAGACAGAATATTAAACAAAAACAAACAAACAAATTAATTTTAACCCAGGATTTAAGAAGGAGCTGATCAAAGCTGCCAGAAGCCCTCGGGTAGTGACTGCATGGTTTTAGGACCATGCCATCATATCAGTTCTACACCTGTTTTAACCCCCAGTTCCTTTGTTATCCCCACACAATCTCCCTGTGCTCTGTGGAATTCGTGTTTGTTGTCATGGCTAATGGGCATGGGTAAATGCCAAACTCTGCTTCAGTTTATGTTGGCATCTCTCCACTTTGCAATGAGAATGCAAAATCACTAGTAATCCTCCTATGACCTTCCTGTAGTTCACTGGACTTCTGTGGTTGAGAACTTTCGCAACTGGCGCTAAGGACTGAGAAGGATTTAGACACTTTAGCTGCTTCTGGTAACTGAGGATAAAGGAATGAAGGTGGGATTTCCCTGTGGAAATCATTGTACTCAGGGTGGTTAACCTTCACACAAAACCAAAACAAAAATGTGGATGTTGGTGGTAGAAAAGATATGAGCTGGGAGATAAGGATAGCTTAGAAAGTATCATTCCCTTGGGGAGCAGGTTGGGCCCAGTTTCTGCTTAATTAGTAGAGATCCACTCTAAACATGGCATTAGTGACATTCAGAAATCAAATGCTGCCAAAATCACAGAATCATAGGTGTTAGAAGGGACCTCAGGAGATCATCCAGTCCAACCCCCCTGTCAAAGCAGGTTCCCTACAACAAGTTGCACAGGAAAATGTCTAGGTGGGTTTTCAACATCTTCAGAGAAGGAGACTCTACAACCTCTCTGGGCAGCCTATTCCAGTGCTCCATCACCCTCACAGTAAAGAAGTTTTTCCTTTAGTTTGTATGTAACTTTCAGTGTTCCAGTTTTTTGCCCATTGCCCCTTGTCTGTCACTGGGTACTTCTGAAAAAAGCTCGACCCCATCCATTTGGCCGCCACACTTCAGGTAGACATTGATAAGATCTCCTCTCAGTCTTCTCCAGGCTGAAGAGTCCCAGCTCTCAGTCTTTCCTCATACGGGAGATGCTCCAGGCCCCTAATCATCTTTGTGGCCCTCCACTGGACTCTCTCCAGAAGATCCCTGTCCCACTTGAACTGAGGAGCCCAGAACTGGATGCAGTATTCCAGGTGTGGCCTCACAGGCAGGGCAGAGTAGAGGGGGAGGAGAACCTCCCTCCAACTGCTGGCCGTGCTCCTTTTTAATGCACCCCAGGATACTGTTGGCCTTCCTGGCCACAAGGGCACACTGCTGGCTCATGGCCAACCTGCTGTCCACCAGCACATCCAGGTCCTTTTCCTCAGAGCTCCTTTCCAGCAGGTCAGCCCGTCACCTGTACTGGTGCATGCGGTTATTCCTCCCCAGGTAAAGGACTCTACACTTGCTCTTGTTGAACCTCATCAGGTTCCTTTCTGCCCAGCTCTCCAGTGTGTCCAGGACTCGTTGAATGGCAGCACAGCCTTCTGGTGTGTCAGCCACTCCTCCCAACTTTGTATCATCAGCAAACTTGCTGATGGCAGACTCTATCCCTACATCCAAGTCATTGATTAAGATGTTAAAGAAGACCAGACCCAGTACTGACCCCTGGGGAATGCCACTAGTAACAGGCCTCCAACTGGATTCTGTGCCACTGATCACAACCTTCTGAGCTCTGCCAGTCAGACAGTTCTCAATCCACCTCACTGTCCACTCATCTATCCCATACCTTCTAAGCTTTGCTACAAGGAT
>NW_010330738.1:55081-57345 GCF_000700745.2 Antrostomus carolinensis
ATTCCTATATTCCTCCCAGGTGGCTAGACCCTTTTCCCACATTTCATGGACCTTCCTCTTCCCTTTGAGATTTTCCATGAGCTCTTTGCTCATCCACGTGGGTTTCCTACTACTCTTGCCTGATTTCTTTCTCCTAGGGATGCACTGATCTTGGGCTTGGAGGAAGTGGTGCCTGAGCATTAACCAACTCTCTTGGGCCCCCTTACCTTCCAACACTCTAGACCATGGGATCCCCCTAAGTAGGTCCTTTAAGAGGTCGAAGTTGGCTCTCCTAAAGTCCAGGGTTGCAACCCTACTTATTGGCTTACATCTTCCACATGAGATCCTCAACTCCACCATCTCATGGTCTCTGCAACTCAGGCTGCCCCCAACCTTCACATCCCCAACCAGCCCTTCCTTTTTAGGAAGAACAAGATCCAGAATCACACCTCTCCTCGTCAGCTCTTCCACCACCTGTGTCAGAAAGTTATCCTCTATGCATTGCAGAAACCTCTTGGACTGTGTGTTCCTGTCTGTGATGCTTTTCCAACAAATACGAGGGTGATTGACGTCCCCCATGAGAACCAGGGCCTGTTTTCTTGAGGCTACTCTCAGCTGCCTGTAGAAGGCCTTATCCACCTCCTCAAACTGATCAGGTGGCCTATAGTAAACACCCACAACAATGTCACCTGTGTTAGCACGCCCCTTAATTCTCACCCATAAGCTCTCCACTTGCTCATCATCCATCTCTAGGTGGAGCTGGATACATTCTAGTTGCTCCCTCACATAAAGGGTAACCCCACCACCCATGCCTTGCTGGCCTGACTTTCCTAAAGAGGACGTACCCATCCATGACAGTGTTCCAATCATATGAGCTGTCCCACCATGTCTCCATGATCACAATGAGCTCGTGGCACTGCAACCACATATGGGTCTCTAATTCTTCCTGTTTATTCCCTATGCTGTGTGCATTTTTATACAAACATTTAGGAGAGGAGAAGGGAGTGGTGCATCCAGGTATCCCCAGGGGGATGCAAGAGGACCTTCTAGAGTTCTGCACACCATTGAGGTGACTGACCTTCTGACTCCTGTCATGGGAGGCAGCTAAGACAGACTTGTTACTCTGACAGTTGCCCTGTCCCATTCTCCAGTCTACTGCAATGTCATTAGCGTTGGTACTTTGGACCCCACCCCACAAGCCATTCAGTTTAACGCCCGCATTACTAGGTCAGCCAGCTTACTGTCAAAGATTGTTCTGCCTCTTCTAGACAGGTGGATCCCATCCCTCCCTAATAATTTATAATCTATAGAGGAAGTCCCATTATCATAAAAACCAAAACCCTCACATTGACACCAGCCATGTAGCCAGTTTACATGCATTATGCATTTATTTCTGGCTTCCCATCTTCATCCAACAGGCAGAATGGAGGAGAAAATAACTTGGGCACCAATATTTTTCACTTGCCTACCCAGGGCTTTATAATCTTCCTTGATTCTGTCCATGTTGTGCTTTGTAGCATCATTGGTGCCCAAAAAAATGAATGTAAAATATACTCACAGAATCACAGAATCACAGAATGTTAGGGATTGGAAGGGACCTCGAAAGATCATCTAATCCAATCCCTCTGCTGGAGCAGGAACCTAAATGAGAACACACAGGAAGGTGTCCAGGTGGGTTTTGAATGTCTCCAGAGAAGGAGACTCCACAATCTCCCTGGGCAGCCTGTTCCAATGCTCCATCACTCTCACTGTAAAGAAGTTTCTTCTGAAGTTTAAGCGGAACCTCCTGTGTTCCAGCTTGCACCCATTGCCCCTTGTCCTATCGTTGGTTGTCACCAAGAAGAGTCTGGTTCCATCCTCATGACACACACCCTTTATATATTTATAAACATTAATAAGGTCACCCGTCAGTCTCCTCTTCTCCAAGCTAAAGAGACCCAGCTCCCTCAGCCTTTCCTCATAAGGGAGATGCTCCACTCCCTTAATCATCTTGGTGGCTCTGCGCTGGACTCTCTCAAGGAGTTCCCTATCCTTCTTGAACTGTGGGGCCCAGAACTGGACACAATATTCCAGATGCGGCCTCACCAGGGCAGAGTAGAGGGGGAGGAGAACCTCTCTCGACCTACTAACCACACCCCTTCTAATGCACCTCAGGATGCCAATGGCCTTCTTGGCCATGAGGGCACACTGCTCTTCATGGTCATCCTGCTGATCACCAGGACTCCCAGATCCCTTTCCCCTACACTGCTCTCCAACAGGTCTGTCCCCAGCCTATACTGGAACCT